>NC_056733.1:1807715831-1807910475 GCF_019279795.1 Protopterus annectens
TACATATATAATCTAAAAAAGCAGCCATGACCAGGAATGTTGGGCTTCTACATGGCAAAGTTATAAAACTTGTGCAGGGTGGGCTGTCATCATACCCAATGCAACCTGAGAAGAGTAGGTAAGGAGCATCAGCCATCAGCATGTCAATGGCTAGGAAGATAAGACAATTAAAGGACAGGACTGCAATTTATAGATACACCTACTCAAGTAATGTAATACTTCCTCTGTAACTATGGCACAAATGTGGCATTAACTATGCCTTCCAAAAGAGGCATTAAGAGCACCACTATGCAAACTTATTGATAGACATTAAGGCTGACCAGTGCACTATCAATTGTTGAATATTAATACAGATGGTGTTCTTGTGCCTACGAAATTGGTTCTACTTCCTTTCCTTTTGTAACTTCATTTGAGTAAAGGTGTCAGTTAAAAAGTTATGTTAATTTAGGCTGGGTGTATAACACAGAGTGAGATGAGGCCTTAATAATGAGCCTGACAACCTAGATGAATTTAGCTGCTTAATTGTTGGAGGAATCTCATGAGAGAGGAATGAAAAGGTGCTGCCAGTTCTTCACACCGAGGGTGGGTGAGAACAGGAGCATATGATGCATCATGTTTGCCTTCACTGCTTAATCAGTAGATGATGAACACTTAAGGAGCCTGCTTATGCAGGTACAAGGCTGTTGAGCAGCTATGACACCCATGTGAGTAAGTAATGCTTCCACACCACATTTATTGCATGTGTATGTGTAGAACACTCACAAAGTATGCACATTGGTGGCCAGGATGCAAAGCAAAAAATCCTTGATGTCTGCTTATGTAACAATGATACCATGATCTGTTCTCAGCCTGCAGGAAAATATATGAAAATGGCTGTAGTAAACAGACAGATAGTTGGCAAAGATATGAGGAGAAAAATACATAAAGAATATCTGCTTGTTTAAGGCAGGTGTCAGGAGAAAAACTGTCACAATTCAGAAAACTAATATGCCCTTTAGCCACAGGGCAAGAGGAGTCCTACTTTCTAATCTACAAATTAGTTTGGGTAAAACACTGCCTCATATTTGGCTTCCTGATATGCACCAAATCAAGTACACAAAATCTGAAAAACATTTCCTCTAATACTAACACAGGACTTCTGTTTTCATTCCAGTACTTTCTTAGCCCTTCATGTTCTAAAGGAACCAAAGTGTGGGATATACTATCATTGTCAGTCAAGAATGCATCATATTACAACATTTTAGATCATGTTTGACTACTTATTATCCCAGTAAGGTTCATAGGTTCATAGGTAGGTACTAGGCTATCGGCCCAAGGGCCTATGTAAGCCTAGCCAACAAGGTTCCCTGGCTTACGCCACCCAAGAGAGTTATTTTCCTGTGCCACTGTCGAGCAGAGACACAGAAGTGATCCCCGGGGTGTATTTCCTATTTCCCATCCACTCATCAAGATTTTTCTTGAAGAGTGCTAATGAAGAACTTTGCTTGACATAGATGGGTAGTCTGTTCCAGAGTATGGGAAGTCTCTGGGATAGGAATCTATCCCTCGAGCATGTCCTGTTTATTGTGGTGACAAGGTGAAATATAACTATTCAGTCTTATTGCACACTTACTGTAGAATGAGACCTTTGATATCCTGATCCTGGAAATGGGCTGTATTTATAATGCTGAAACAAATGTACTTTTCTCTCAGTTCTGCACTACTGTTATATATTTTATTAATATACTTTTCACCTGTTTGATTATTGTACCTTTAGCAAGTCATGGCTGAAAATGGACCCTTTGACCTGATCCACTTATGTTAAATAAATACATAAATAATAATTAAAAATAACAGCAATAAAGACAAATAAATAAATTTAACCACTGCCACCAAGTCATCATTAATCTATCATCTTCTTAAGTCATTACAATATTTCTACCCAAATGTGTTTACCCTGTTCATTTTCTATTAGAATACATTCAGACATTAGCTTCCATTTGTGACGACTGTGCCCTGGCCCAGCAATCAAGGCACCTCAATCCTCACCACTAACACCAGGGAGGTCATCTCCTAGAAGAGAGGAAAGGATAACTAATACACACAGTAAAGTACAAGTTCCCTTAAGTGCACACAGAGATCACAGTCAGTCTGGGGCTAGTTACTCCTTTGCTTACCGGGTCCCCAGTAAGACTCCCCACTGGCACAGCTATAGGATCCAGGTCTCAGCCTAGCTGGGCAAGCTAGAACCTCCAGTACCCTCTCTGTCCAACCTGTGCTTCGTGTCCCTGCCAATTAGCTGACACAACACACACACTTTCAGATAAGTATTTATACAACTTCACAGACACTCCTGGGAAACGCTGACACAGATTATTCAGCTGTTCCCCTTTACCCAGACCATATGGTAGTAATCCCTGCCACCACCCAGCTAATATTATCAGCTACTAAAAGGCCCTTAAAAGGGTGTACAAATATTACTGTGCAATATTATTATCCAATAGGAATGTGACTATTCAGTCTAGGCTTATTGGAAGGGCTTAGACAGTAAACTCTATAAATATATAATGTACTCTAAAGCATAATTTATCCCTACATAAACCAGCCACAGGTAGAAGGTTTTAAAAATATGCACTAATAAATAATTAAAACACAAGACAAAGCTACTACACCAATGAGATATCTAAGAGTTCAGAGATCACACAGAAACTTAAAATAACACAGTAGGACAGGTCTGATTTCAAAGAAAAATACCTAATTAATCTTTACTAGCTTTAACTATTCCTACTAGAAATCACAGTGCTAGAAACTTACATGTGAGCTTAGGCAGAGTGCTGAGTTAGATTTCCAAGATCAAAATGCTTCCTAGTCTCTTGTGAGAACTAGTATTTAAACATTACTAACAAACATGTCTGCTGGGTACTTCCCAAATTACATCATGTTGACACTTAGGTTTTCCCAGACAAACAAACTGCATTATTTAGCAATCTAACACCTGCTCAAAAACTTACAACAACAAAAGTCATTTCACATGTATACTCTAACAGAAACCAGAGCAATAAAGCACATTCCACATCTAAATTCTGGTCATAAACTTTAGCCTTAAAACAATGGGCATGAAACTTTCATCCAGACTCACTGGAGCCAAATTCTAACATGAAAGGGTCACAACATGCTTCACTGGGCCAGTAGAGTGCAATGTTGTCACATAGTTTGCAGTTCCACATTTCACAGTATTCTTTTACACTCAAGAAAACATGTCTGTATGTTTACATTTATTTACAAATGCCAGAATTATATATCAAATTATATTTGACTAGGCTGGCAGCCTTCGCCCATCTCTCTCCAGTCATCACACCCTTGTCAAAAATATTCTTAAGGACTGCAGCATATATTCATCAGATCTTAACAACACAAATATAATTGGAGCTCATACACCTGATTTACTAGCTTTAGTAACTACAACTCTTACCTAGTTTCTGCCTACTTTTTTTACAAAGAAACTATTTTAAGTTATTATGCTGTCAATAACCATAAAAATGAATAGTATCCACAGTTCTAAATTCTAAATTAGTGCACCATGAATTATTGCCTAATAAGAAACAAACCTTGCCTAGCTTTAAAGATATTTTATGATATTTAAAGGAGGCTACACAAGAACCTTCCTAAGTTTGGAGATGTACACCAAACAAAAAACATTGAAACATGCTCATGGTAAGTCTAAAGCTGTTGATCATCTGAATAAGATACACAAGGGATATATTCTTTTTAAATTAGACAGTTTCTAGATTATGGAACAACGTACAAATCATTATAAGACTTTCTCAAGTATAAGTTTGTTCTAAAGCAGGTTAGACAGCTTGTGAGGTGGTGGAAGGTAGAAGCATAGCATTATAGACTTGTGCACTTTAATTACTCCTGGGATGGATTAGAAGCTTAATCCAAATTTATAAACCTATGACTCTATCAAAAACTAGTGGAAAGAAGCCTTGACATTCATTTTACTAGATACTTCATCTTCTCAACCTCTTAATGCAAGAAATCTGAAAAAAGCCCAACAAAATGGGGGGGACAAAGGTCCAAAAATAGGGACATGTTTTAAATATTGCACTTATAAGCTTAGAAAGTTGCTAGAGTAACAGGGTTTCTTTTAACCTACATTTTTTGAAGGATTTGAAGTCTGAAAGTAAATTGCTATGTCATTATTTAGTGACTTCAGTCCTCAGATCATCCCAGTGATTTGCCAGAAAACCACACATTTTATGAGGAACAGGCCAAAAATATGAGCAAAAAATCTGGACATTCTGCGAAAATCTGTACAATTGAGAGGTGTGTTTATGTTATCTTTTGGTTCACTCATGATGTGGTTTTTATGATCAGAAATTAAATGCTGCACCAACATGGAAAAGTCAGGTAAGACACACTTTGGCTGTTATTCCTTTTTACATTCCATCAATTGAAAAATAGTAGATTTCTTGAAGAATACAAAATACTTGCCACTGACAATATTAAGAAACTATAAACCAAGCCTTGTTACAAGAAAACATGGTTGTTTGAGCAAATTCATTAAAATACTTTTACTTAAAATAAAATATTTGCTTGTTTGTTTGTTTGCTTATTTGCTCCATGTTAGGGTTTACCACTCAGCGGAATAAATGTTGTATCCAGGTGATTCGGTCACGTGGGCTATTGTTGATGTGACATCCCAACCACATGTAATAATGGGAAGAAGCAAGTTGATGGCAATGATGGAGATAATTAAACAATTTCTAAATGTATGGCTAAAATAAACAAATGACCTTTTCCAGCCACAACTGGACCAAAAGAAATGACAGCAAGTGAATAACAGAAGTATTGGTAATAAACGTAAATGCACTGATGCATTGTTGTAATAATACTAATGTAAGTGTCTAAAACTACAAATGAACTAGTAGAAAATAAGAATATACACTTGTAATATAACAAATAAGAGTACAGAGTGGTAATTTAAAAAAGTAGTAAGTGTTTACATTATTTACAGATATCTACAAAACAGACGAGTGTATCAGAAGAGAAAATGGGTATGTTGCCAAGTATTGCTGAAGAAAGGAGAATGTAATAACTTCAGGGGGTTGTTGAAATAGCAGCATCAAATTTCATCAAATTCACATTCAAGGCCTGCTAGAAAGAGTAGATGATAGAAAGGATATGAGGGAGACAAATTCATAAGGCAGGAGCTTGTTTATAAATAGCTAGTTCAGCACAGCTTGGAATGAAGGGATATTTATGAAAAAAAAACTGAGTTGTTATATGAACTATGTAGAAAACACTACCTGTTCAAGGGAGGCAGGATGTAAGCAGAAGGATAACAGAAATCAAAAACATTAGCTAGAAAAAATGAGTTTATTGATTGTAGAAGCTAAGAGAAGGAATGTTTTGAGATTAATTGAAAAGTTAGAAGTTAAAAGGAATAAATAACAGTAGTTTGTCAGACACATCATTCACTAGTGGACTGCCACTCCACTCAGCATTCAATTATTAATTGACAGACTTTAATGATGACTTTCTTCAGGCAGTTGCAGTTTCTAGATTTACTCAAACATTGAGAAGAAGATACTCTTACTGTTTTTAGGGTTATTTCTGTAGTGCTGGAAACTATTTACTGAAGAATGAACATTCAGCATGGTCTGTGTCTATTCAATTTCCATCCTGGTTTTACAGTCTCTGCTGTGGTTCTGTGGGAATGAAGAATTCACTGATTCATCCATAGGTCACAGGCTCAACAACAGTGCTTTGTTCCTGGACTACAATTCACGAAACCATAGTGTGCAAAAGAAGTGTGAGGATAGGCTAGACAAAAATTGACAGATACTTTTCAAGCTGCATGGACACTTTAGTGTGGGTATGTGCTTCTTGCACTTAGTTCTGTGGAAATAATTAACGTAATTAAAATGTATGGGGAAGAAGAGTGGTTGTATTAAAAAAAAATGAATCTATGGCTACAAGAAAAATGTTTGCCTCTTTCTGAAAAGTTCAGATAAAGTTCTATAATGAGGCAAATCAAACCACCCTTGAAATGATTAATTCACTATATCTAAATTATCTATGTGACACTGAATGCATCGTTTATAGCTTGGATAATGGCAAAGTTCAGACCTCAGAACAAGTGTGAAAGAACCAAAGGCAGATGTGTATCCATCTTCATTAAAGACAAATACAGCTCAAGGCTGGTCAAACAGTACAACTCCCTAGAGCTACTCCAAGTCCAACTAACTGTTGGTAAATCCCCCTTCCATATCATTGTTAGCTATAGGTCCTCCACCATGAACTATGAGAACCACTCTGTCTACCTGGACCTACTTGAGTCACTCACTATACAGCCAAATACCTCGGTCATGGGTGATTTCATCTATCCTTCCATTGACTGGGAGTCACATATAAGCACAAACACGTTTGACCTAAGTTTCCTGGACTTTGTTAATACAACTGCTCTGGAGCAGATAGTCTGCACCCCCACAAGGTGCTCCAATGTCCTAAACTTAGTACTCATCAACATAGGGGGTTTCTGCACTACCCCTTGTGTGTTGCCCTCCCTGGTAAAATCTGATCATAAATCAGTCTCATTTGAAGTAACGATCATACCTGCCCCCCCCAAGAGCAAAAAGGATGAAATATTTCTCCAAAGCAAACTATAGCCTCCTAAGCAATGACATAAATAATTTCAAACCCCCTGCTACTACTGTCAACAATGACTCCTATACAATGGTGTACACAAATGCCCTGTATAAATACCTATACAAATGTATAGACTTGGCTGTACCTGAACTGATCAAAACAAGGTCCTCACAAAAAACAAGACACCCTGGTGGACATTAAGTATAAATAGGTTATACAACAAGAGGAAGAAACTAATGTCTAAGAACAAGAGGGAACTGACTCAGCAGAGGAAGGACACCCTCCATAGCTTTAACAAGCAAACTGGATATCTTGTAAAGTCCTTTAAAGTCAAGTATGAAGCTAAACTAGCATCCCTAGCTAAGTATAATCACAAGATATTCTTTAGCTACATTAGAAATCTGAAAGGGAATGTCCAGCTTTGTACCAAACTAGAAGTGGATGGTACCACTCATACTGACCCTGAGGACATTGCAAACCTGCTAGCAGACAGATTTGGTGCAAATTTTACTCCCCCTCCCCACCAGACATACACTAAAGCATACCTGTCACCAGGCTTCTACCTAGTATCTCCAAAGAAAGGTCATAACTGCACTCTCCATGGCCAAAAACACAGCATTGATGGGACCAGATAACATCCCAGGCTGCCTACTAAATGGTCTAAAACAGGACCTAGCAGAACCACTTGGCACTCTCTTTAACTACAGTATAAGTACTGGCTTTGTCCCAGTTGAGTGGAAAGCAGCAACAGTAATTCCCTTGCGCAAAAAGGGTCCATCAACCGACCCTGGGAACTATAGACCCATAAGCCTAACCAGCCTTAACTGCAAGGCCATAGACGGAATAATTGTGGATCTTATCAATAAAGACATAGGTGACCTTCAAACTCTTGACCTGATCCAGTTTAGCTTTGTTAAGGGTAGATCATGCTTATTAAACCTGGTGTACTTCTTTGAGAATGTCACCAAAGCCCTGAATAAAGGCAAAACAGTAGAGACAGCCTATCTTGACTTAGTCAATGCTTTTGACCCAATCCCCCACTCAGGGATCTGTGAGAAACTCACCCAGCTGGAAATTAACCCATATGTCACTAGATGGGTAGCAAAATGGCTCACCGACAGAATGCATACAGTCAAAGTTGATGATTCTACCTCTACCAGCAGACCATTTACCAGCGGTGTACCATGGATCTGTGCTGAACCCTCTACTGTTTGGAATCTATTTCTCAGAAGTCCAAGCAAAAACAGATGGCCTGTGGCTTACCAAGCTCATCTATGACTGCAAACTGGGTGCAATCATTGAGTCCTGCAAAGATGTTGACATATTACAAAAAGAGCACAAATGATTGGTGCCAAAGCCATGGACTTAAATTAAATGCAAAAAAAAATACATTATCATCCCTTTCAGCAAAGGGGAAGTCCCTGCAAATTATAATATTCACAGTACCCCCCTTAGCTCAAACCCTGTGGTGAGAGATTTGGGAACAGGTTGATAGCGACCTTAACTTTGATCACCATGTTTCCACAGTGGTAAGGAAGGCCTTCTGTATTGCACATCTCATAAGTAAGGGCATCGCATCCAGAGCTAAGAATGTTATAACTCCCATGTACTCATCCCTCATCAGAACACTAACAGAGTACAACATTCTCTTCTGTATGTACCTCACTAGACACCTACAACAGTTGGGGAGACCTCTGTGTTTTCTCACTAGAAAGTTCAGGGTCTTCAATACATAACCTACATGAACAGACATAAGGCCCTGTCACTGTAATCTGTATCTTATAGGCTGCTGAGAGTAAACTTTTGCCTGGCCTACAGAGCAATCTCGGACCCTGCCCTAATGGAAACACTGCATATCTACAAGCCAAATGGGACAAGATTCACTCGGTCTAGGCATCTTAGCCTAATCTGCGACATTAACAGGACATGCTGGATAGGCAGATATGTCTCCCAGAGATTGCCACTCCTCTGGAAAAAACTCCCAGTTCACTTAAAACAGAACTCCTTGATGACTCCATTTAAGCATAACTTAGACAACTGGATGGGAGACCATAAATTTACCCCAGGGGTGTCACCTGTGTCCATCTTGGATAAGGGCAGTCATGCTGATCATAGACCACACAACTTGGTCAATAAGGAAACAAGGGTATAACATGGCTAGGCTTATAAAGGCCCTTCCTAGGCCAATAGCCTACTAACATCCTATGAACCTATACACACACACACACACACACACATATATATATATATATATATATATATATATATATATATATATATATATATATATATATATATATATGGCCCATCTCTGATCATAATATATTTGATATCTGTTTTAGAAATAATTATCAGAGAATTCATCTCAAGAATGAAGATTGTAAGGTGAATTCTGACATCCATTTCAAGAATAGATGTCTAGTGCATTATGATTGGAAAGCAGCAATTACAACTCTTTGTAGAACATAAGAACAAATCAGAGAAAAAGATAAGTATAGGCGTGTGAGGTTCTTACTGCTTTTAAAGCTGTACACTACAATGTAACTGAACAGACAGCAAGTGATGTGAAGTAGCATACTTCTGATTGACCAACAGCTTTAACAGCTGTTAGACATGACATTCTGTCATTTTGTATGTGCATATTCATGTGTGTGTTTGTGTGTCTGTTTGTGTGCATTAGAAAGAGAGAGCACAATGTGTATTATGGCTTTTAAAAGCTTTTAAGGTTTTCTATCTTTGTTTTGAGGTTGCTGTCATATAGCTAGAACAATATTAATACAGAATATCTTTGAAAGATGCACATCAACAGTTGTTAGAATTTTTCTAAAATGTATGACAAGCTTTATCTTTTTGGCAGTTTAGGAGTGTAACAAGAGTGTTATGTATTTACAAATAATAGATGAGAACATCTACATTAATCTAAAATTATTTTATGTGGGTACCAAGACATGATGAATATAGAAAAGGTACCAACTCCGGCAAAATAATAAATTAAAACAGCATCATCTTTAAGAAAATCTTATAGCCTTATAGCCAACAAGTGTAATAGGTATAATAAAAGCAAGGAGATCTTTAGCTATAAAATATATTCCATACAAAACTTTAGTTGCAACTGATAAATCACATGACAAAGATCATTATAATTTCATTGGTTATATTTATACTAATAATTTTAATGCTGCTATTGAGTAAATATCTGCAAATAAATAAAAATCTGCAAAAGCAACAGAGACCTCCAAAGCAGACATCCAAGCAACCTCCACCCCCTCAACACAAACCATGAAACACATACTTCACAAAACCAGTGTGCCACACAATCACAGCCCTTAATGCAAAATAACATACCCACACACTAGTAATAGGCAACTCTATAGTCAGGCACACTGACGTACCACTCACTAGGCTGAACAAGGAGAAGGTTACTGTTAGCTGCTTGTCAGGTGCCAGGATCCGCCACATAACACAAGCACTCAGGTCACTCCAGAACAAATACAAGTATGATTCTGTCATTGTCCATGTTGGTGTGAATGAGCTGAGCTGTACCTCCCTGGATTACATGAAAAGAGACATGAAGGAGCTCTCTGATCATGTAGCCCAGGCCGGTATCACCCTGACACTGAGTAGCATCCTGCCCTCACCAAGAATGATACCACAGTATAGAGAAAAAATATCAATTTCAACAATGGCTAAGCTTCTGGTGCCATTCAAAGGGGATCCAGTGTCTGTCAGCCTGAGATGACATGCACAAGCCACGCTGCTTCACTAGAGACGGCTTGCACCTGTCACCCTTAGGCTTTCAAATACTGGCCAAGGCTCTTGCCACCCCCATAGTGCCTTTTTTAGGCAAGGATCAAAAGACAAACCCACCACCGTAAATAGCACAAATAACAAAAAACTGACGGTAATGCTACTCAATGCCAGAAGTCTAAACCTCAAAATGCCCGTACTCAAGGAACTCCTCAGTATGGAGAAAATCGATATATGTGCATTAACAGAAACCTGGTTTAAGGATCCAGAGAGCACCCCAGCACTACCAGGCTACAACTCATACCATACATCTCGGCCACAAAACCTGGACTGAAAAACAAAAGGTGGGGGAGTATCCATATTCATCAAAGATACCCACACCTCCAGGTTAGTGACACAGCACGATGCTTCAGAGATCATCCACGTGCAACTAACAATGGGCAAAACTGCTATTCAAATTATAGCTTGCTACAGATCACCCACCATGCCCCAGGACCCCCACTCCACATCCCTGGAAACACTGGGAAACATAAAGGTCCTACCAAACACCCTGATATTGGGTGATTTCAATTACCCAAACATTAACTGGGCGAACTACTCAAGTACAAACTCCCTTGCCCAACATTTCCTAGAATTTATAAACTCAAATGCCCTGGATCAACTGGTCAACACCCCTACCAGAGGTGACAACATATTGGACCTGGTAATCACCAACATGGGTGACCGGTGTTCCCCACCGGAGGTCAACCCCTTGCTGGTTACATCTGACCATAAACAAATCACTCTGGATATCCACATTCTGCCACCATCCCTGGTCAAAGAAACCACCGTGAAAAACTTTTCAAAAGCAAACTTCACGTTACTTAAGACCGAGGTGGGAAGTTCCAAAGCCCCCATGCTAAAGGATAATGCTGTCCAAGCTGCAAAATCCTTTACTAATGCACTCTATGGGCACCTACAAGAATGCATAGATCATGCTATCCCAAACAAAACCAAGACTCACTCCTTCAAGAAAAGGAAACCAGTGTGGTGGACCCCTGCCATAAACAAGTTATACAATAGAAGAGTAAAATCCCAAGAAGGGAAGACATCCCCAATCAGTATCAGCAAGAAACTACGTTCCCTCATAAAATCATCCAAGGCTAGCTTCGAAAGAAAAATTGCCATGGACTCCAAAGATAACCATAAGGCATTCTTTAGCTATGTCGAGAATCTAAGTGGCAATTCTCAGATGTGCTCGGAGTTAGTGCAGAATGGCACAAAATACACTGAACCGACCAATATAGCCAACATCCTGGCAGACAGGTTCAGTGCAAACTTTACCCCCCTCTTACCCCCAAAAGGGCCCATAACTATACCAGAAGGATGTAGTGCCTCTGAAATCATAGACACTCAGGTTAAAACAGTCCTCTCCAAAGCCAAAAACACAGCATTAATGGGACCGGATGGTGTCCCAGGCTGCATCCTACATGAGCTCAAAGATGAACTAACCCCTCACCTAAACACACTGTTTAAACTCAGCCTACGTGCCCACAGAGTGGCACACAGCAACGGTTATTCAACTCCACAAAGGTGGAGCCACAATGGACCCCGGGAACTATCACTCTATAAGCCTGACTAGCTTGGTCTGCAAAGCTATGGAGTGCATCATCATGGATCTCATTAACAGAGACATTGGAAACCTCCAAACACTGGACCCTACCCAGTTCGGCTTTGTTAAGGGAGATCATGCCTCCTAAAGCTGGTGGACTTCTTTGAGACAGTTACCAAGGCTATAGACAAGGGAAAGGTGGTCCACACAGCTTACCTAGACCTTGCAATGGCCTTCAACACCATTCCCCACTCAGGTATTATAGACAAGCTCACCAGCCTGAACATAAACCCCTTTGTCACGAGATGGGTTGTCAACTGGCTCACGGATAGAACCCACATGGTAAGAGTTGCGGGAGCTAGGTCTGACTCTAAACCGGTTACAAGTGGTGTTCCCCAGGGCTCAGTCCTAGACCCTCTTCTGTTTGGCATATACTTCTCAGAGGTACAGGCAAGCACAGGAGGACTATGGCTGATCAAGTTCACAGACTACTGCAAACTAGGGGCTATAATTGACTCTCTAGCTGACACAGACATCCTCCAAAAGCGTGTCACTGAGACAGATACCTGGTGTCAAAACCATGGCCTCAAGCTAAATGCCAAAAAGTGCATTGTCATCCCCTTTGGAAAAAAACAAAGTACCCACAAACTACCACATAGGTGGTAGCCCCCTAAATACGGAAGATGTAATAAGGGATCTGGGGGACCCAAGTAGATAGTAACCTCTTTTTTGATAATCACATTGCCAAAGTGGTTAGAAAACCCTTCTGTGTGGCCCACCTAATCACCAAAGGGTTTGCATGTAGATTGAAAGAGGTCATTGGGCCCCTCTATGCATCACTCATCAGACCCATCATAGAGTACAATGCCCCATTTGGGATGTACCTTGCAAGACATCTGCAACAACTGGAAAGACCACAGAAGTACCTCACCAAGAGGATCACTGGCCTCAAGCAGATGCCCTATGCAGCTTGACTGAAGAAACTCCAGCTGTACTTGGTTGCATACCGCCTACTCAGAGGTGATCTCTGCCTGACATACAAGGCCATGTCCAACCCAGAATTGATGGACATGCTCTACCTAAATAAAACCAAATCCCCTCGAGCCATACGCTCCAGCGATCTAAACCTCACCACAACAATAAATAGGACATGCTGGAGGGATAGATTCCTGTCCCAGAGACTTCCCATGCTTTGGAAGAAGATCCCAATCTACATTAGGCAGAGCTCTTCATTAACACTCTTCAAAAGAAACCTTGACGAGTGGATGGGAAACAGAAAGTTTACCTCGGGGATCACTTCAGTGGCTCTGCTGGACAGAGGAACAGGGAACTAATCTAAGGAGGCAGCGAAAGCCAACACATTCCAGCTAGGCTTATAAATGCCTTCGGGCAGATAGCCTAGTACCTACCTATGAGTAAAGAAAAAGAAACTAACTGTCACATAAATAAAATATTAGTAGAGGAGCTATAGATAATACTGGCTATAATCTGTGAGTGAATCAAGTGACAATACCATTTTGTGTTTTATGTATCCCACTGTGGCTTTAGGTATCATATTGATTTACAAAAGAACAAATTGTTGCAGTGCATAGCAGTGTTTTATCTGTTATGGTCCCCTCAAACATGTCTTCTCCCTTTTTATGCTTTCATTAAAATTCAATATGATGACACATAATAATTATGAATGATTTTTCCTTTTTGCCTTGCATAAAATTATGCAGAAATGACATTTTAGGTTACCCAGTTATGTATGGACATAGTACTGTATACACCTAATTGTCATTCTTGTGATACTGTTGCTGTAGGAAAGTGCTCAGTCAAAATATAAATATTCCTGTCACCCAGTGTTATACTGACAACTTACTCTCAATGTGGTTTCAGCACTAGCAGGTTCTTGCCTACTTGTTAAAAGTTAATAGCATTATACCCACTAACTATTATATTTGGGTTTCAAAGGCTAGAAAGACAGAAACAAGCATATTGTGATAAGTATTAAGATGAACTACTTCAGTGAAAAAAATGCAACCTAATTTTCTGGTAAAAAATGACAAACTATAAGTTAACAAATATATGTTTTATTGAACCAATAATGGAATAAGTTCAGTTGCAAACATATTTGCATTATCAGACTTCAGCCTCAAATGGAAAACATTAGAAAAAAAGAGGCAGATACAGTACCAAGATTCAGACAGTATAGTACTCATCATAAAAAATAATAATCATAAATTATGTTCTTTTCTTCTTATAAAAGATTAGTTTAGGGCCAAGTGTATGGTTGCACCAAGGGATACATATGAAAACAAACTATTAGCTTCAACGTAAATTACTACCTTTCCTTGAAGTAAGTTCTTATAAGATATACAGAGCTAATGTCACGTTTAGGTGGATGTTTTGCTTCTGATGCTCTCAGAACTTGACAAGCACGGCTATAAATATTACTGCACACTATGTCAGTCTAGTAAGATACCATGAATTTATTCACAAGTTAATTTATGTTCCTGACTAGGCCACCGGCAGTGAAAAAAATACTCCATCTTTAATGGTTCTTTTGAATGACATCATTAATGTGCAACCATCTATCATGTCTCTATGAAAACAAGCTGCAGTTACAGGAATAACTTAGGCACTGTGTTCCCTAGAGGAGTGCAGTGATACCTCCATTACTTTATCCTAGATCCTATGGGAGTATTCGCATTGACAGCTTTATACATCTGCTGAATTGTGGATATTTATCTTCAGTTTCCAATACTTGCAAACATAATCTTGTCTGACAGTTCAGCGGTGCATCCAGATTTGGGAGACAGCCCTCATTACACGAATGTTATTGTGAAAAAATAGATATAAATGAGGTGCATTTTTACTTGCCTCATCAGTTTTACAGCAGGATTCTGTCACAGGAAGTACTATATTTATTTTCAAAATCAAGGCATAAGTATTAATTTGTATAATATCTATGCTTAGCTGATGCAGAATCTTTATGATCACTTTGTTCTGTCAGACCAGTTTTTCATATTATTTTGTTTATCCTTTTGCAAAGAATGTTAGGCTAGCATTTCACAAGTGTCAGTTTTCACTGCCAGCTGAAATCTTGTAAAAATGCAGCTCAGTTACAAAGTATGTAAGAAGATACTGCTGAATTTAGACATTTGTGAGCAAACCACATTCATTCTCAAATTCTTATGCTAACCATTGTGTTACTCAATCAGTACATTTTAAATAGTTATGACTGTACTTCTAATTAACTGTCTGATTTTTGCTTTCCTTTTGCTATCAGTGTTTGTTGTGATGAAATTAAATATTGTCTTGTATGTTCTGGTAAGACATTAATTGATGGAAGTCAATGATAGCAAAGGACTCAGTGATTCAATTTGAAGAAGCTATGAGATTCCTAAAAATCATAATGTGGCACATTATATATTTGCCATTTTAAACTGTTTAATCAGGATTCTCTCCTCATGCCTGTGTGTATGTGTGTGTGTGTGTGTGTGTGTGTGTGTGTGTGTGTGTGTGTGTGTGTGTGTGTGTGTGTGTGTGTGTGTGTTTTGCTCAGTATACACCATTTGCTTCCCACCTTCTAGAAGATGCTGGGCTGAATATCTACATCAACTTGTATTGTAGCCTAGGTCATGATGAAAATAAGTCAGAGAAGTTCCAGTTCATTTAAACAATTAACAACTAAATAAATAAAATTATTTTTATTTTATTTAACATTTGTTTATTGGGAAAGCCCACCAGGGACAGAGCCCATTTTCAGTGGAGGCCCAAGGAGAAATGCTCCAGATGCATGTCTTTGGAATGTGGGAGGGAATCATGAGGACATGCAAACTCCACATAGAAGGCACCCAGCTAAGAATCGAACTGGAGAACCTCTTGCTGTGAGGCAACAATGCTGACTGCTGCACCACTGCAACAGACTGTAATGTAAATATAATTATTTTTGTATGTTTCTTTGAATTCATTTAGCTTTATTTTGATCTCTGTATAAGTGGGTGGCTGTCTAATTCAACAATTATTTTGATTTTACTTTTCCACTTCATTCACCAGCAATAGTTGTAGTTAGACGTATTTCACCAAAATCCAAATATGTTATGTCATACTTATTTGCTTAACCTGCTCAGCAGGCATACAAAATATGATCCAAATGTTTAGCAATGTTATCCCATAGGTTTTCATTATTTTAACTTATTTATAACTTCAATGATTCAGAACTTCCATTACTTGTTCCAGCTACCATTTACAGCATGGGTTTATGAGCATTCCATGTATTAGTGTTGCTGGATTGCAGCCACCTCTTAAAGCGACTCGATGAACAGCTGCTGATGTCCACAGTTTATCAGGTAGATATGGAATGGAAGTGACTTGCCAGGTTGTTCTTCCTCCTCTCACATACTCCATAGACACCTGCAGACAATTTAGAGTGCAGTTCACTAATGCATCAAGTGTCTGGCATACCTTACTCAGGTGTTCCCTGCAACACTGGGCTCAGCTGTAAGGCTGACAGCAATTCATGAATGTATTCCATTCATTCATTCATTAGGTATGTTGGTAAAGCAAGGCCAGTTAGTAAATTGTGTTAAAGCTTTGACCTGTTTCAGTAGGAAGTGCCATTTGTAAGAACTCAGCTGCATTGCTATGTTGGGGTAGAGACATGTTTGTGTTAGCAGGTTTGCCTGCACTAAAGGGAATTCTGTAGCTGCTATGTTTTTTTTTCCTATCACACAAATGTATGCTTAATTTTTTTTTTTTTTTTTTTTTTTTTTTTAGCTTACACAAATGCTGTTTATAATCTTTGTATGCTGAACAACATGTAAAGGGAATAAGTCCCAGTGTGTACAGATTCACTCCACCAATTGTAAGTTGCAGTCCTACTCCAGTAAGCTATGTAGTGGGGTCCAGTTATACACAGTTGTTGAAGTGCTTTTGAATCACATACAATACTTGGGGAGGTCATCTGTATGTGTAATTCATGCACAGAGTACTTTAACCACATAATGAGATAAAACTGAATCTAGGTCATAATTCATTTTCTCGCAATAATGAATTAAAAAAAAGTGCTATTTTACTGTGTACCAGTCCTTCATGAGGCACAATGTTCATGAATCCCACCCTGCACCTTTTAGCCTTATTGTCTTCTTTGGTCTTCCACCTGTGCTAAGTCAATACTTCTTAATTATCTATCCAGGTACAGAAAAGCATTTATAATGACAGAACTTTTTTTTTTTTGTCCAGCCCAGTGTATAGGCTTTCTGGTGGTCTCTTTTCCCCCAGAAATTATAGTGTATCTGTAGTTTTTCTATGTATTTTGCAAACATATTTTTTCTTGTCATGCTGAGTCAATTTATCATTTATGATAAAAATCCTAACTGACTATGTCAGTGCTGAAGATCCTGAAACATGAAATACTACTGTGTATTTCAGGCAAGTGATTAGAGTTCTATTTCCTTTAATAAAGCATTGTTTACAATATGTAGAATTAATTTTGAAGTAAATCTTCAGCATCATTACTATGATTCCTGTAGTTTAGCAAACAGATGTTTATGATACATTTTTTTATATTTTCCGATTTTCCACTGCTGGGTCATGTAAGGGAATGGACTGTCAGACATGTTAGAATGATTCACTACTCCATTATCACTCCACTTGCAATATATTTCTCAGTCTGGTTTGTCTTTTTCCAAAAATCAGAGCAATACTTTAACAATTATGTTACAATGTATACATTTCTTCTCTTTACTAACTGAAATAAAATTAAAAAAATCCTTTGGCAAAGGCTTCAATATAATATTACATTTCCAGTAGACAATTTTAAACTAATAGTGTGTGTGTGTCTTTCGGCTTTTCCCGGTTAGGGGTCGCCACAGTGGAACTCCGGTCCGCTAATGATTGGCAGTAGAGTTTTACATGCTGGCTTGATGGGCCTAACGCACAACCTTCAACGAAGGAACGCCCATTCACGCATGTCACCACACAGAAGATGCTCTAACTGAGAATCAAACGGGCAACGTCTAACTGTGAGGTGAAAACGCTACTGCAGCACCACAAAATAGTGTAATTTCTTTAAAAGATGGATACAGCAACCAACTCAGAGAGTAGGACTAGTAATAAGAGTAAATTGGTAAAGGGAAGGTGAGTAAAGTAAAAATGGAAAAATACAGTAGGGACAGTAATATAGAGGATTATGGGTGGGATGCCAATCATAACCTGTTTTTTATGTGTTTTAGACATGGATGCCAAGAAATTCACCTAGACAGCGAAGCTTGAGAGGTGAATCTTGGTATCCAGGACACGTACACACAATTAAAGTTTATGACTGGTGACATGATTATAATTCTTTGTGGTGCATTGAGCTTTATCTGCTGCATGCACTGCCAGTTACAGGGGGAAAGTGATAAGTGTTGTGCCAGCTTTTAAAGCCATAAAACACTTAGCAGACACTGTCAGAAAGGCAGTGTAATGCAGTCCATTATGTTTATACCATTCATGCCTCTCAACAGTCCAGATAGTTGCAGAAAATCCAGATTATTGGTTCATATTTGGTCTCTTCCTCATAAAATATGTGATTTTTTGAACATACCATGGAGGACTGAAGTCACTAAATAATGATATACATTTGAGTTTCAGGGTTTGTATACTTTTAGAAAATTCTTGTAAACACATTCCTTGATACTAGCCACTTTTTAAGGAAGTTAGTGGCACTTTACTAGTACACATTTTTTATTCTGCTGCTGTCATTTACTAGTCATTTCTGGCAGATTATATTCTGGCACTTAACCTGACTTTAACAACTTCAGCAGGGGATGCATAACATTTGTTAAACTTGGCTCACGCATCACGCTGGAGCTTAACTGGTTTGTCTTATTCCAAAAATTGGAGCATAATTGCCATGCTCCATGCACTACAATACAGTTAAGGAAGAGTAATAACAAATGTAGGGTATAAATAATTAACAAGAAACAATAATTTAGAGGTTCACCCACTTTTTTGCACATAAGCAGATTGTAAAGTAATGCATTGGACAAAGAATGTAGAAGCACATAAACAATAACAGGAGAACAGCTCTCTGCAGGAGGCAATGAAAGACATAAATCAGAGCATGCTATTGTATCTTGTAAGCCAGAAAGCAAAAAGGAAAGTGTTATTCTCTGTTATCCCTTTATTAAGATATAGAGTGCAGTGTCAGTGACACAACAGGTAGTACACTCTCCTTTAGTGCAGAAGGATGTGAGTTCAATTCCATACCACATAGATGTATTGCTGACATTGCAGTATGGCATAAGGGAGTACTGCACTCCTAAGTGTGTTGTCCTTCAGATGAGACATTAGTCTGAGGTCCCATCTGCCTGAGTTTATGGTAATTTAAATAGATTTAAAAGATCCTGTAGCACTTATTGAAAAAAGAAGGGGTCCTTTATTTTACACAACACAAAAATTACACATTATTTGCATATATATATATATATATATATATATATATATATATATATATATATATATAATTTATTTATTTATTTATATACATACATAGAAGAATATCCCAAAAACTCGAATAGACCCAGCAGTAGAATAATAACATACACAGGTTCCCAGTATGGAAGGTAACTGGAATAAGTGGCAGACCACAGCAGGATAAAATCTTTCAATTTAATAAGTAGACAAACAAGTACAGGTGAGCGCTTTCGCAATGCTAACCATTGCTTCATCAGACAATTCATTCACAGCCAACAGCACATAAATACTTTGCTCAAATTCAAACAAACCAACCCTGTCACAAATAAATTAATTAATTACCCTGGTTACACAGAGCATATAAATAAAATTGATAAAAAATAAATAAGAAATATAATATATATTACTAATTTATGATTGCATATATATTCACGTTATTTTATGCTGTGATTAATGTTTAAAATATATATTACTAATTCGTGAATGCACAACTTAATATTGCTAACATTTGTAGCCTATCTTAGTTTTCTGGATTTCAGGGCTGGTTTCAGAGGAACAGTGTTATCTAGACCCAGTCCTCTGTGTGCACCCAGCCTTAAGATTCATCGTATTTCCATATATTCTGTTGTATTTATAATGCTCCCATCCTAATGTTTACACTCTGAACATGTAAGACTTGAAACAGAAATACATGTTCTTCACCTTTGGCCAAGGTTTCCTTTGCCAAAGCACTATACTCATGTCCTTTCTTTGTGCAGTATAGGTGGTCCTTGATCCATTCCCTGAGGTGACAGTTGGTCTTATCTAAATAGAACTGAAAACATATTTTACAGTGAGCTACATACACCACATAGCTAGTGTTACAATCTGCTTAATTCCTAAGCTCCCATACATGTCCTGTCCCTGGATGTTTAAAGAATCTGGACTCATCTATATAAAGGCAGTACACACAGTTTCCACACTTATGTGTACCTTTTACTATATTCTCTCTTGTCCCAGCTATCCTTGGGTAACATAGCTGTTGTTTTTAATTTTTCTTGTTTTTAAATACAAAATGTGGTTGGGTACCATTTGTATCTTCATCCACTAGCAACATGTGCCAGTTCTGTTGAATAATATTTTTAAATCTACCTATAACCATGGTATATGGTAGGACCATAGGGGTATAGGATGTGTCTTTATTCTTAGTCTGCACATTTTCTTTTATTACTCTGTCTGAGTAATATGGCTTGGCTTTGCCATTTCTTTCCTTAGATACACTCTGATATGCTTTGTTAATCTCTTGTTCACTATATCACCTATTCAAGAAACCTGTTTTTAAGTTCCTAAGTTCATTCATATATACTTTATCTTGACAACACAAGCGTGACGCTCTCATCACCTGTCCTCTGATAATATTAGAGAAAATACATTGTGCATACTGTGTCTGTGTAAAAAGGTTGGGCGGTAGCACTGCTTTCTATGTAACTTGGTGGACCACATATTACCCTCTCTATAGACTGTGACATCTAGAAAATCTGTTCTTTTTGTGGAGTAATGCCTGGTAGACTTCAAGAAGTCACTAGTGGTGTTAAGATGCAAATTAAATGACGTCAGTTGTTTCCCTTCCAGTAAATAAAAAGATCATCTACAAAATGCCTGTCAAAGGTTATTTGGGGATTAGTCAATAAATGTTCATACTCCCAATTTGCCATAACTAAATTTGCATACGTATTGGCACAACTAGTGTCCATAGCAACTCATGACAGTTGCTTATGGCATATTTCTTTAACACAAAAATATTGTGTTCAAGTACCATTTCTAATAGCATACAGAGAAAATCTATTTTGCTTAAGGAGAGTTTACCTTGTCTCACTAGCACTGATTTTACCATGCTGATTCCTTTATCATTAGGTATACTCATAAATAATGAAACTACATCAAGTGTAGCTAATATACCTCTATTTGCCATGTCCATATCTTTTACTGTCCCATACAGGTCTGCTAGGAATTGTTCAATGTCTTTCAATACATATGTGAATTCATCTAATGCTATTTTTAGTTCACTGTCTAAATAAATAGAGATGGGTTCTGTTAACCACCCTGCCCCTGCTACTATTGGTCTAAATTTGGGGTTTATTGGATCCTTATGGATCTTTGGGAGACCATGTATCTGAGGGATTAATGGATTTTCAACAACAAAAAACTGAAAAAGGTCCTTGCTCAGTAGCCCCATGCACATATATTCAAGCAGAGTACTTGCAATACGATTACTCAAAAACTATTCCTGTTGGTACTATTTTATATCCATTTCTATCTGATAACATTTCCTGCATAGCATCATAATAAAAGTCAGAATGCAATACCACAACCGGTCCCCCCTTATCAGAAGGACGTATAACTATATTATCATTCTTTTGTAAATCACGCATTGCATTGCATTCACTTATTGACAAATTATACCGTTGTTCATTTAAAAAATGACATTCATTATCATATACCGCATTCTCATAAGCTTTTAAAAAAGTTTCCACATTATATGGCAATGCTGGCATATAAGTACTATTTTTCTTAAATTGAGCATTTCGTACTTCATTTTCATTTCTAAACTGTAATTTAAGTGCTATATTTCGTGTGAACATTCGGAAACACAGTAATATTTCATTAATGTCCATTTTACTTGTAGGAATGAATCTCAAACCTTTATTTAATAAAGAAGTTTCAGCTACAGTCAATTCATGCCTTGATATATTCTATACTAGGTGTCCTGACCATGCCCCCACATTTTCTTTAAGGTATGTGTTTGTAACTGACCTGGTGCTTCTTTCTGTTTCTGACCTCTGAATGTTTCCTGTTCCACAGATTTCTTCCTCCTTACTCAAAAAGGTAGGGATAGAATAGGAAAAACCTGCTGCTGCCCTGCTTCTATGTCTATTCTTTGTCTGAGAACAGTCACTATTGTTAAATTACTTTGCAATGCTTCATTTACTGTTGAACATGAAGGAACTTCTTTCGGTGTTGAATAAATCAAAACTATTTGATTAGGTGAGACAATACTCCCCCATTGCTGTTGATTCGTTGCTTCCCCTTCTTCTATGGATGCATTGTTTATCTCTTCAGACCGTAGCTGTTGCTCCTCCTTCTGCCTCTCTTGTCACTCAAACGAATGGAGTCTCCCCCCCTTGGTTGATTGGTCACTTGCATCGTTTCAAGCGATCCATTGGTTTTTCCCCTAAATTGTGGGTTGTGGTTGGTTACTGCCTGTTCTGTATGTTCTACAGGCTTGGGCCAGGTGAACACATGTTGGTTAGAGAAATCCATCAGATTTATTTATTTATTTTACATTTGTTGACCAGGATTGTCCGACTGAGCTGAAGAGCCCTTTTTTAACGGAGGCCAGGGGAGAAAAGCTCCAACATATTACACAATTTTCATTATAAATTACCATTAAACAGCAATGTTACAGGATTATTACAAGGCATTAAGTAGCAATACAATTTTATACAGTGTCAATAATCAGGAGTATAGCATAACTATTTCAAGATGCATAAAAAGAAATATGTCATTAAGGTGAGTATAGTTTTTGGGGTAAGTGGTTACAAAAACCCAGTTTTATCATGATGTAGTTGCATGAAGGCAAAACAATTACAATAGAATGTTTCTCTGTGGCAATATGCTTAATAGATTTTAGAAGACAGTAGAAAGAGTAGTCAAGGAAGATTAGAGAGAGCTAGTGAGAAGAGTGAGGTAAGGGCAGAAAGTAGATTAAGGTAAGAGAAGTAGGGGATGTTAAGGAGGGAGAGTGTAGTGGCAGGACCAGTGATTTTTAAAGTGCTCTTTGGTGGCTGTCTTAAATTGTTTAGGATGTGTAAGGGTCCTGATTTCTAGTGGGAGCCTATTCCAGGCAATAGTGAGGTGATAGCTGTACATGTTGCGTCCAAAGTTAGATTTGGGTTTGTAGATTTGTAGTAGGTCTTGGTTAGAGCTTCAGAGAGGTCTGGAGGGAGAATAATGGGAGATGAGAGGGGATAGTGCTGGGCAGTAGGAAAGCTGATATAGGATAAAATGGATTTCTTCTGTTCTATTAACTTTGCTTCATATCTAAGTATTTTATGTATAAGCTCATGCATGAAAACCTCAGTCGCATCTTCACCATGCATAGCCGCTAACCCGTGCTGTTGCTTACATACTATCTCATTCAACTCTTGCTCTATTGGATTAAAGAAGTTCAGGAGCAATTGAATGTAGTCTTTACTAATATTTAAGTTTATTTGCTGCCATTGTGCTAACAAACCGGGATAGGTATTCCTATAAGTCGGCATATAAAGAACTCTGAGCACTAGACACCACATTTAGATTTAGGCAGGCTTCAAAATGAAACTGTTGACACTGCAGCTGCTTAAATCTATATAAATCATTCTCTAAATTTCTTTTTAAAGTTTGTACCTATAGTTCATTGTTGTTGGTGTTGACAGTTTCCTGGTTCATATTCAGTGCACCAGTTTCCAGAAGTGGATTACTTTGATTCGCTAGTAAGTTCATAAGTCTTCTGTCCATATTTATAGCAAATCCATGTTGGTCACAGCACCATCCACTATCCTCAGAAATAATGACAACATAGAAGAATATTCCAAAAACTAGAATAGACCCAGCAGCAGAATAATAACATACACAGGAGCCCAGTATGGAAGGTAATTGGAAAAAGTGGCAGACCACAGCAGGATAAAATCTTCCAATTTAATAAGCAGACAAACAAGTACAGGTGAGCGCTTTCGCAATGGTATTATTTTGTTATCACTTGTTGATACTGGTACAATAATGCTCATTAATGCTCTGCTTATACTGCTCTGATTAAATTCATCTAACAACCAATAAAATTCCTGCTTTTATGTATATGTTATGTATATATTGCTGTAATCACTATGTGCAACACTGTATTTACAAGTAAAATGGACATTAGTGAAATGTTACTGTGTTTGCAAATGTTCACACGAAATATAGCATGTAAATTACAGTTTAGAAATGAAAATGAAGTACGAAATGCTCAGTTTAAGAAAAATAGTACTTATATGCCAGTATTGCCATATAATGTGGAAACTTTTTTAAAAGCTTGTGAGAATGCAGTATATGATAATGAATGTAATTTTTTAAATGAACAACAATATAATTTGTCAATAAGTGAATGCAATGCAATGCATGATTTACAAAAGAATATAGTTATATGTCCTTCTGATAAGGGGGGCACCGGTTGTGGTATTAGATTCTGACTCTTATTATGATGCTATGCAGGAAATGTTATCAGATAGAAATGTATATAAAATAGTACCAACAGGAATAGTTTTTGATATGAGTAATCGTATTGCAAGTACTCTGCATGAATGTATGTGGCTACTGAGCAAGGAACTTTTTCAGTTTTCTGTTGTTGAAAATCCATTAATCCCTCAGTTACATGGTCTCCCAAAGATCCATAAGGATCCAATAAACCCCAAATTTAGACCAATAGTAGCAGGGGCAGGGTGGTTAACAGAACCCATCTCTATTTATTTAGACAGTGAACTAAAAATAGCATTAGATGAATTCACATATGTATTGAAAGACATTGAACAATTCCTAGTAGACCTGTATAGGACAGTAAAAGATATGGAAATGGCAAATAGAGGTATGTTAGCTACACTTGATGTAGTTTCATTATTTACGAGTATACCTAATGATAAAGGAATCAGCATGGTAAAATCAGCGCTAGTGAGACAAGGTAAACTCTCCTTAAGTAAAATAGATTTTCTCTGTATGCTATTAGAAATGGTACTTGAACACAATATTTTTGTGTTAAAGAAATATGCCATAAGCAACTGTCATGAGTTGCTATGGACACTAGTTGTGCCAATACGTATGCAAATTTAGTTATGGTAAATTGGGAGTATGAACATCTGTTGACTAATCCCCAAATAACCTTTTACAGGCATTTTGTAGATGATCTTTTTATTTACTGGAAGGGAAACAACTGACGTCATTTAATTTGCATCTTAACACCACTAGTGACTTTTTGAAGTCTACCAGGCATTACTCCACAAAAAGAACAGATTTTCTAGATGTCACAGTCTATAGAGAGGGTAATATGTGGTCCACCGAGTTACATAGAAAGCAGTGCTACCGCCCAACCTTTTTACACAGACACAGTATGCACAATGTATTTTCTCTAATATTATCAGAGGACAGGCGATGAGAGCGTCACGCTTGTGTTGTCAAGATAAAGTGTATATGAATGAACTTAGGAACTTAAAAACAGGTTTCTTGAATAGGGGATATAGTGAACAAGAGATTAACAAAGAATATCAGAGTGTATGTAAGGAAAGAAATGGCAAAGCCAAGCCATATTACTCAGATAGAGTAATAAAAGAAAATGTGCAGACTAAGACTAAAGACACATTCTATACCCCTATGGTCCTACCATATACCATGGATATAGGTAGATTTAAAAATAGTATTCAACAGAATTGGCACATGTTGATAGTGGATGAAGATACAACTAACATAATGGATACCCAACCACATTTTGTATATAAAAACAAGAAAAATTTAAAACAACAGCTATGCTACCCATGGATAGCTGGGATGAGAGAGAATATAGTAAAATGTACTCATAAGTGTGGAAACTGTGCTTACTGCCTTTATATAGATGAGTCCAGATTCTTTAAACATCCAGGGACAGGACATGTATGGGAGCTTAGAAATTCAGCAGATTGTAACACTAGCAATGCGGTGTATGTAGCTCACTGTAAAATATGTTTTCAATTCTATGTAGGTAAGACTAAATGCCACCTCAAGGAATGGATCAGGGACCACCTATACTTCACAAGAAAAGGACATAAGTATAGTGCTTTGGCAAAGCATACCTTGGCCAAAGGTGAAAAACATGTATTCCTGTTTCAAGTTTTACATGTTCAGAGTGTAAACATCAGGATGAGAGACATTATAAATACAACAGAAAATAAGGAATACAATGGATCTTAAGGCTGGGTGCACACAGAGGACTGGGTTTAAATGACACTGTTCCTCTGAAACCAGCCCTGAAATCCAAAAAACTAAGATAGGCTACAAATGTTAACAATATTAAGTTGTGCATTCACGAATTAGAAATATATATTGTAAACAATAATCATAGCATAAAATAACGTGAATATATATGCAGTCATGAATTAATAATATGTATTATATTTTTTATTTATTTTTTATCAATTTTATTTATATGCTCTGTGTAACCAGGGTAATTAATTAATTTATTTGTGGCAGGGTTGGTTGGTTTGAATTTGAGCAAAGTATTTATGTGCTGTTGGCTGTGAATGAATTGTCTGATGAAGCAATGGTTACCATTGCGAAAGCGCTCACCTGTACTTGCTTGTCTACTTATTAAATTGGAAGATTTTATGCTGTTGTGGTTTGCCACTTATTCCAGTTACCTTCCATACTGGGCTCCTGTGTATGTTATTATATATACATATTTCTATTATTTTTTACTATTTATCATCTTCATTGTTCTTCCATAACTGACCAGTACTCCAGTACTCCTTCTTCCACAACCATAATCTAATTTTTTCACAATATATCTGCCAAAATCCATTTTCCATTAGACAAAATTTCACTCAGTCTTTCATTACAAATAACCCACATTGCATAAAATAAATTCTTATCTACATTTATCACATATTTTTTCTTCTTGTTCTTATAATGTCCATACATAATCATACTCATATCTATATTGTTTTTGTCATTAATCTATCTATCCATCCATCCACTGGCAACCCATTTTTAATGTTTGCACATGGGGTCATGGTGTTGGTCAGGATGTCAATTTAACATTGACAGTCATCTAGAACCAAGGTTTACACTGCCAGTTGGCTATTCTCAAATTTTTTTCTTCACACAACGTTTTATAGAGTTTTACCACTCTTTTACATTTCAGAAACATATGCTTTGTTGTCTCTATCTCACCATAAAATAAACACAATCTTTCAAATGTCTTTTTATATGCATAGGTTCATAGGTTGGTACTAGGCTATCGGCCCTAAGGCCTATACAAGCATAGCCATAACAATTCTCTGGCTATTTCTTCCCAGAATATTAACTTTCGTGGTCCCCTGTCTAGCAGGATGACTGACATAATCCCTGGGGTAGATTTCCTATCTCCCATCCAATTGTCAAGGTTCCTTTTGAAGAGGGCTAAAGAGGCACTCAGCTTGACATGTATGGGCAGTCTATTCCAGAGTATGGGGAACCTCTGGGTCAGGAACCTATCCCTCCAGCATGTTTTATTCATTGTGATGACCAGGTTTGACCCCTGGTGCATGTGGCTCTGAGGGACTGTAATTTCTTTCAGTGTAGCATGTCCAACAGTAGTGGGTTTGACATGGCCTTGTATGTTAAGCAGTGATCGCCTCTGAGTAGGCGATATGCGACAGAGTATAGCTGGAGTTTTTTTAGATGGTCAACATAGGGCAACTACTTTAGGCCTGTGATTCTTTTAGTGAGGTATTTCTGTGGCCTTTCCAGTTGTTGCAGATGTCTTGTAAGGTACATACCAAATGGGGCATTGTACTCTATAATGGGTCTAATGAAGGATGAGTACAGTGGGACAATGACCTTCTTTTTTCTGGATGAAAAGTCTTAGTGATGAGGTGTGCCAAATAGAAGGATTTAATGACTGTTGTGGCTATGTGGTTATCGAAGGTGAGACCACTGTCCACCTGTGTCCCTAAGTCCCTTATCACACGTTCGGTGTTTAGTGTACTGCCACTTATGTGGTAATTCATGGGTGCATGGTTTTCCCCAAAGGGGATAACTATACATTTCTTGGCATTGAGCTTGAGCCCATGGCTCTTGCACCAAGTGTTTCTGTTTCTGTAAGGCCCTTTTGTAGAATATGCACATCATTTGGGGATTCAATAATGGCTCCTAGTTTGCAGTCATCTGCAAACTTTGTTAGCCAGAGTCCCTTAGTGCTGGCCTGTACTTCAGAGAAGTAGATGCCAAACAAGAGCGGTTCCAGCACTGAACCCTGAGGTACACCGCTTGTCACTTGTCTGGAGCTGGATTTTGAGTTGGCTACTTTTACAATGTGGGTTCTGTCAGTAAGCCAGTTGGAAACCCATCGAGTGACGTAGGGATGAATGCCCAGGTTAGTAAGTTTATCTATGATTCCAGAGTGGGGGATGGTGTTGAAGGCCTTGGCAAGGTCCAGATAGGCTGTGTGGACCACCTCACCCTTGTCCATGGCTCTGGAGACTGATTCAAAGAAGTCAATCAGGTTGAGGAGACATGATTGGCCCTTTACAAAACCAACTGGGTGGGGTCCAGTGCTTGAAGGTTGCCAATGTTTTTGTTTATAAGTTCCATGATAATGCGTTCCATGGCTTTGCAGATATGGCTCATCAGTCTGATGGGATGATAGTTCCCGGGATCCAAGATGGATCCCCCCTTGTGGAGTGGGATAACTGTAGCTGTGCGCCACTCATTGGGCACGAAGCCTGAGGTGAGGCTATGATTAAACATGGCACTTAGGTTAGGTGCCAGTTCATTCTGCAGTTCATGTAGTACACAGCCCGAGATGCCATCTGGTCGCATGGATGCTGTATTCTTAGCTTTGGAGAGTGTTTTTCTTTACCTGTATGGCCATGATTATTGGAATTTGGCAATCTTTTGGTATTGAGATGGGCCTTTTAGGGGGTGAGGGGGGGGTGATGTTAGCACTGAATCTGTCTTCCAGGATATTGGCAATATCCTTGAGATCAGTATATTTAATGCTATTCTGCTGTAGCTCAGAGCAGATCTGGGCATTGCCATTTAGATTCTTGACATAATTATAGAAAGCCTTGTGGTTGTCCTTGTAATCTTTGGCAATTTTATTTTCGTAACTAGCTTTATAGGATTTTAAAAGGGATCTCAGCTTTTTACTGAGGCTGGTAAGGGAGTTCTTTTCATCCTGGGATTTTCCTCTTTTCTGCCACAGTTTCTTCCTTCTGTTGTATAATTTGCTTATGGCTGGGGACCACCAGACTGGGTTCCTTTTTGTGGAGGAGACCGTCTTGGTTTTGTTTGGAATGGCATGATTCATGCACGAGTGGATGTGCTTGTACAATGCCTTAGTGTAGGATTCAGCAGTCGAACTTTCAGTTCCCATCTGCATGGGTGTCATGAAGTTTGTCACTTCTGACTTGAGTGGCATGAATTTGGCTTTAGAGAAGTTTTTTTATGGAGGTTTCCCTACTGGGGGTGGGGGGGGGGATGTGGATGTCAAGGGTGATTAGCTTATGGTCAAACCTAAACAACGAGAGGGTAATCACCATATTCCCCTTTACTGGTAAGTTATTTATCACCAGATCTTGGTATACCACTTTTTCCTTTACTTTAATGCCTTTTATCACTTATTTTGGTACATTTTCTCATGGATTTACATAATAATACTGTTTCATCACATTATTATACCACATATTTCAATCTTTCTCTATATCATCAATTTTTTATTTTCCATGTTAGTATTTTTCTTGATAATTTTTAATTTCTTCATTTACATATTTGTTTTCTCTTTTTCTTATTGTCATTATCTCCTAGAATGTTTTATAGTTATATTTAACCATTCTCACTATCAATTTCTCATTGTCTTCTTTTACCCACTTTAATACTCTATAAATGTTTAAAGAAGCAGAATGACTATTAATAACTAGATTTAATAAGCACAGACTGCCTAAATCTTCACTCATTTATAACAAACCTTTTTCTCACTTGGTTTAGTCATGAACCCCATATAAAACAAAACACCAGTTGCACAAGTTCCTTTTCATATTTTTCTAGATCATATAGGCTTTGGCATATATACTATTTTCCCATTAATCCAGAATTCACCATATAAACCATTTTCCTGAATTCTGATCTATGCATCCTCCACAGAAAACATATTTTTCCCTTTTTTATTAAACCCTCCTTAGCAAATGTATCTCATTCATTTAAAAATCTATCCACCCTTCCACAACCCCTTTTCCCATTTTTTTTTGCACATGGGGTCAGGATGTGACAGTCATCTAGAGCCACTGTTTACTTCACAGGCTGGCTAGTTAGCCACTGTATTTCTTCGATGTCACACAATCATACCAGACACCTTGCAGTTTGTCACTGCTTTGCCCTTTAACTTTCTGTCACTGCTGCAGAAGTTTTAATTGCTGCAATCTCTGCTACCACATCACCATCCCCAGAATTTCTAAAAATATTTTCTGTTATCTCACTCCATGAAACAACAGAACTGTCACCCGGATCATCTTGCCTGATTATTTTTAACAGTAAATCATATGCAAGCCCTGCTGATAACATTTCTGTTATCTGCACCATATCAACAGACTTGCTTACTTCCTTCTCCATGGAGACAGTGAAACATTGCTGATTTGTAACACCCACCACACAGGAATCTGTATTTATATTCTGAAGCTCCATATTAAACAAATTTCTCTCCAAATTGTCACTCTCAAGCTCCAAACTCTCCATAGATTTTCTTTCCTACTCCATGTTGCTTCTTCCCTTAAGCCTTTTCCTTGCTGCTTTAGGAGTGCTCTGGGACCATCTAGCAGCTCCAAAGAGTGGGGTTCTTTATTAAAAAACACAACATTTTACAATAAACGTATATACATATTTACAGGGTATACATTATTTCCATAAGTCATTTTTTTCTTCATTTTTTTCACAAAATAATAAAAAGAAAATTATAGTTAATTATGAGAATTACATTCAATTTTCCATAACCAAAATATTATTTTCTTTAATATTATTGCCAAATCCAATTTTTCATTAAATAACACTTCCTTAACCCTTTGATTCCAAATTAACCATGTTATATAAAATATTTTTTATTAATTTTTGTTATATATGTTTCACCTTTTTATAAAAACCATATGTGATCATGCCCATCTTTAGTTCACTTAAATTTTCAATGTCTTCTAAATATTTCAAATCAACTAACTTATTTCATGAAGTTGTAATTCATCCACATTCAAGAAAAAAAGGTTCACTGGTCTCAAAGTCTTACAATACAAACAGACTCTACCCTTTTTCATCTTATATGGCATATTTGCTTTCACTGGTAGCTTTTGTATACTAATTCCCCATAAAAATCTTGACATTCAACCATTTCCTTACATTTTAACATTCTAGCTTGAATTGCTTCAGTTCTAACTTTTGATAACTCTTTCTGTGGATATATAAATATTTTTTTCATCATGATATTATACCATTTTCTTCTATTATCTTCTATTTCATCAAGTTTTATCTTCCATAAGAACATTTCCACTTGATACTTATTTATTTCAGAATTAATCCATAACCTGTTCATTTTATTATTCCAAATATATAACCATTCTTTATACTTAGATTTCAATATTTGTGCTAGTAGTCAATCATCATTACACTTTAAATATTGTAACATCTTAAACAAGTACAACAAAACTGCATAAATAATAGAATTAATTATTCCTAGACCCCCTTCTTCTCTATTAACACACAATATACCTATTTTAACAGGATTCACTATAGAACCCCAAATAAATGAAAAAAAAAACAGTATTATAAACTTCCTTTTTATGAAACAGGAATATTAAAGACATTTGCTAGGTATAATATACTAAAAGAATAGATTTAGTCAAATAAACCTTTTTTAATTGACAATATGAAAGTTTTCCAAGCCTAATTTTATCATTTTTTTTCTTTCCATAACTGTAATATATTTTCCTGCACTGCAAAACAAATCCCAAGAACTTTTATGTTTAAGTTAAACTTAACACCTCATAATATACCATCAAAACCTAATCCTTGTCCTTGTTCTTTGTTTATTTTCAGTCCTATTATATTTAAATAATCTTGTAAAATTTTATTATTCTATTAATACTTATACTGTTTTTTGCAGAAATTGTAATATCATCTGCAAAAGAAAGTAACATTTGTACAATGACTCCCTCCTTAGGTATGTAACTCATTATTTCCATGTCTTTATTTATAAATGTGGAAATCACATTCATTGCTAAAAAAAATATTATACTACTCAAGGGACATCCTTGTCTTACACCCTTTAGCAACACTATTACCTTACTTAACCAACCATTAACCAGTGCTTTTAATATATTAAACTGATATGCCACCATGCATATTCTTATACTCTTGGACCCTATATTATATGATTTCAATATATCTCATAACATATTATGCTGAACAGAATCAAATGCCTTGCTCACATCACCTACCATGATTCTACTTTGATTAGTTCTATATAATACATAATCTACTACTTCTTATATAACAAAATTTAACTCTTGCACACATTTTCTTTTATACCACACACACACACGCACATACACACACATATAAATATATATAAATATATATATATATATATATATATATATATATATATATACATACATGTATATATATAAAACTTTATTTTGTTTTCCATTCTTCTCTGTAAAATCTTCATAAATAATTTATAATTTGTATTATACAATACTACTAGTCTCCAATTCTGAATTTCATTCTTACAACTGTTTTTCCAAATAAATGTTATTACTCCACTACATAGTTCTTTATAGGTTCATAGGTGTTTAATAGGCTAATGACCACAAGGGCCTTTTAAAGCCAGAATCCATTGCATAACCATTCATCTTATACCATTACAAAATATATTTTGTGCAACCTAGTCAGAATTTTATACATTAAATATTCTGTTCCATCCAGACCAGCTGCTGACTCCAGATTAACTAGTTTTAGTATGTTTTCCACTTCTTCCATTGTAATACTTTGTCCATTTCCTTGCTATCTTGCTGTGAAAAAGGAATTACTTTTCATTGTTTATGCATTTGCAAACTTTTTCAATAATTCTTCTACATAATTTTCTACTATGTTCATAATTTTATCCTGTGTATTATACATTAAACCATGTTTATCTTTTATTTCCTCAAAATACCACTGTTTTCCTTAATAATCTTTCTCAAATAAGGGGACATTTCTTCTTTTATTCCCTGCAAAAAATATTTATTTGCTTATACAATAAATGCTTTATTTTGGCCTTATTCAACATATATACTTCTTGTTCTTTAACAAAGAAAATGTTATAATTTCTTTCCAGACTGTTAAATGTTTCATTACTTAATATTCTGTACTTAGTTTTTACTTCCCTTCTTTTTTCTTATTCATATTGCATATAATATTTCTTATATTTTTGTTTAAAATATAGCCTCAATTCTGACCAATCTTTATAGAAGATTTTCATCTCCACACGATCTTGCCACAATTTCAAGATTTTGTATTTTCCTATCTCTTCCCATTTGACTTCATTTATTCTTTTAATCCTTTTACCTATTCTTAAACATTGATGATTTCCTTTAACTCAATCCAAATAGCTCTATGATCAGAAAAAAAACTGTCATCAAAACATTTTCTTCTACTATTATCAATCCTGCAAAAAGTAGAAAATAATATATTTCTTTTTTACATTCTCCTCTACTTTGTCCATGTTCTTTTATCCCAAATTCTCAATTGCCACATTTTATAAGTTCTACTACTTTTTTAATATCATAATATGTTTTTCTTTGATGTCTTAAGTAAAAGTTAAAATCTCCCACCACAATTATCTCCATACTTACAACAATATATTCAATTAAATTTCCAAACATTTCTGCTCTCTCTCACTTTGGAACATAAGCATAAATTGCAACAATTCTCAAAACCTCATTATTCCATCTTATATCAACAACAGTAAGGCTGCCCAGGATAATTAAAATAATATCTAAAACCTTTACTGCATCTTTATATAAAATAACTATGTCTGAACACACCTCTTTACCTAAATTCCAAATTACTTTATTTCCCCACCATATTTCAGTTTGAGAGCTTTCATTTTTGTTAAAAATCTAGAATCTTCCAAAATAACGATGCCACTATTGTGTTGTTTACCCCATTCAATAATACTTATCCTTCTTACTAAACATTTTAAACTATTAATATTTAATGCTAAGATTTTACAAGTAGCAATATGTTAATAATTTAATTGATCCCCTTCCTGTCTTTTTTCTTTAATATGACGTTCTATATTTTTTCTTTTTCTGTCCTGTACTCTTTTGCCAATCGAATTTCTTTTTTGTTTGACTATATTCCATTTTATAGCTTCCACATCATTAGCACTGACACCTTCTTCTTCTAATACTACTTCTTTAATTTATATTTATTTTCTTGCTTCTCTGGTTAACTTTCTGAAATGCCTATTTGTACTAAATCAATCTGTGTATTTATATTTTCTGATTCTACTTTTAAATGTTTAATATGTTTTCTCTGATCAGGCCAAGCATCTATATTTTCTGATTCTCTTTATATTCTGCATCTAAATGCTTTGTTTTCTTACATTTATAAATTTTAACTCACACACCATCATATCATGCCCCAATTCCCCGCATATATTACATTTTCTTTTTTCACAATTGCTAATTGATCAGATTTACCACAAAGAAACACGTTTTTGGTTGACCTAAATACCTCACCATACCTTTATCCCCCTCAATATTAATAGTGCTAGGAATGTGCATAATCTTTTCATTTTCTACATTTAAAATTACAAGACAGTCCCATGTCCCAGTCCATAAACCTCTTTTATCATATACTTTTGAAATTTCTAATACATCATTGCATGTTTTCAATAAATGGCCTTTTAAGGTCTCCTTTTCTACTTCATTTCTAAATTGTATATATACTTTCTTTTTTGTTTCCCTGAAAAAAGTCCTTAAAACCTACTAATTCCACTAATAACAATCTTATTTTTCTTTTCATATTCTCCTATATCTTTTCAATCATTTATCCAGATTCAAAAATAATGGCACAGTATTATTTATTTATATGTATGAAAGCTCTTACCTTCTTTGCTCTAGTTACAAGGGGTGCAATTATTTCATCCCATACCTTGTACCTGTTCAGTTCAACATCCTCTTTTTTATTTTCTTACTTTAAACAACTTCTATTTTTACCCATAAAATCCTTCTTCTGTTCTTTTGTTCTTGTGGTCTTACTTTCTCCATTTCTGCATATGATTTCTTTACTGCCATTTCTACTCACTGACCATCCTCTCTCTGTATTCTGTCCATGATTTTGCCCCAATAAACATCTTTACTGCTTTCTGGATCGCTCATATCTGCTAAATTGATGGGAAAAAAAATCCCCCAACCCTTCCAACTGGAGGGTTTTAACAACACATGATTGTGCTGAATCTTCTTCCTTGAAGTGGTTTTGTTGGAAAAGCTCCTCTGAATCCATTACTGATAATGTTTCCCTGTCTCCTTCCACCATGGCATGAAAATCTAAGCTCAACTACTTTCACATTACTGCCTGTTGACTTCTCTTTGAAAGGTTCGCCCTCCTCTGACTCAGTGTTACAATTCTTGACCACCCTTTCTTTTTCTTCATTTAAAATATGCAATTCACTGACACTTGTGAATCTAATGTTTTAATGTTTTCACTCAACTCCACCCCTGCTCCCAGTTTCTCCAAACTGCCTTTGTGCTTGGACCAGAAACTCGAAGTAGAGTGACCCACACACAATCTTTTCATGATATGAGAAACAGTAGGGGTTCTTTATTGAATATAACAGTTTATATATACACTATTTACATTACCTACAATATATACATTATTTACAATTGCGTACAATTGTACTTTACAACATCATATAACTTCATATATTTCCATTATTTCAATTATTTCCTCCCCCACACTTTTTTTCCAGAACCAAAAAGGTATCTTTTTCAAAATTTCCACTAATAACCATTTTCCATTAAAATTTATCTCATTCAGTCTTTGATTCCATATGACCCACCAAACATAAAACATTTTTTTATCAGTTTATTTTGCCGCCTTTGTTCTTTTACCATAATAACCATATTCTATCACGTTCATGTTTATGTCTTTTAGAATTTTAGAATCATTCAATACATTAATTTCATATAATTTTTCCCACAATTTTCTCACTTTTGTACAATTTCAGAAGGTATGTTGCATCGTCTCAATCTCTTCACAATCGTTACATACCCTTTCCTGAATTCTGTTATAGGGCATATTTGCTTTAACAGACAGTTTACTTATCATTAACCTCCACATAAAATCTTTACATTCATAAATTATTTGCTCTATCTAAGCCTTATTTTAATTGCATTTCTTTTTTATTATATACGTTTTTCCATGGATAAATATAATAACATTCCCTCATTATATTTTCATACCATACTTTTCTGTTTTTTCCCACACTCCCTATTTTCAATTTCCATAATAATATGTTCTTTTAATATTCTTTAATCTTGTTATTGACACTGTTCTTTCATCTTTTCCCATATCTTAAACTTTCCCAAACATTTTTATATTTGATTTTCATTATATTATTCACTATATTCCTATTTTCTTCTTTCACTCCCTTCAACACTTAATATTGATTCAATGAAGCTGCATGTACGACAGGATTTATTAGTCCTAATCTTCCTTCTTCTTCCTGAACATACAAAATTCCTCTCCTTACAGAGTTTAATCTTGATCCCAATATAAATGAGAATATAATCAATTGTAGTACTTTTTCAAATTAATATAGGATCATATATACACTTGCCAGATAGACAGTCTTACCTAACAGAACAGAGTTTACTAAATAAACCTTTTTCTTATATGATAATATATATGACCTCCAAAATATGCATATTTCTCTCAGGTTTTTGTATCAGTCTTCCTCACTGTGTTTCCTTCTTCATATTAACCCTAAACATTATTCCTAGAATATCTGCCTCTTCATCATTAAAGTGAATACCTTCTAGCTTACCTAATAATACAATTTCTTTACTTTTATCCTTGTTAATGCTTAGACCGAGTATATGTAAGTAGTTATGCAATCTCCAAGCACTTGATCCCATCCCCGGTTTGGATTTGTTAAGGGCAGATCTTGCCTGTTGAACCTGGTTGACTTCTTTGAGACTGTCATCAAGGCCCTTGAAGAGGGAAAGTCAGTACATACAGCTTACCTTGACTTGGCCAGAGCCTTTGACACAATCCCCCACTCAAGCATCATTGAAAAGCTAACACAACTTGGTGTAAATTCCTATCTCATCAAGTGAGTGGCCAACTGGCTCACTGATGGGACTCCCAATGTCAAAATAGGTGCCTCCACATCCGACAGCAGAACTATTACTAGTGGTGTCCCCCAGGAATCTGTCCTGGGAAACCTACTGTTTGGCATCTACTTCACAGAGGTCCAGGCAAAGACAAAAGGCCTTTGGCAGACCAGTTTTGCTGACAACTGTAAGTTGGTTGCTGTCATTGACCTCCCATATGATGTTAGGGTATCACAGCAACAAATGCCTGGTGCCAAAGTCATGGCCTTAAGTTAAATGCTAAATATGTATTATCATATAATTCAGAAAAAACTTGGCCCACACTGATTACCACATCAATGGCAACTCACTAAGCACACAACCTGGTGTGATAGACCTGGGCACACAGGTTGACAACAATCTCACATTCTACCATCACGTAGTGGCATTGGTAAGAAAAGCCATTTACTTGGCTCATCTCTTAAGTAAAGGATTGCATCCAGAAAAAAAGGAGGTTATTACCTCTCTCTACTCCTCCCTCATTGGGCTAATAATTCAGTATAACACCCAATTTGGTATGAACCTCTCCAAACACCAGCATGAACTGGAAAGGCCACAGAAATACCTCACAAAGAGAATTCATGACTACCAAAACCTGTTCTAAGCAGACAGGCTCAAATCACTATCACTCTACTAGGTATCATACAGATTGCTTAGAGGTGATCTGTGTCTTGCCTACAAGGCAATCATGGACCCTGCCCTACTAGAGATGCTCCATATCTGTAAGTCTAACTCCTTGAGCATTACCCACTCAAAAGGCCTAAATCTAATATGCAACATCAATAAAACCTGCTGGAAAGACAGGTTTGTCTCTCAGAGGATGCCCTGTTCTGGAATAGATTTCCCATACATGTCACAGCACCTCTCTGACCCTCTTCAAGCGCAACCTTGATGATTGGATGGGAAACCATAAATTTGTCCCAGGGGTTTCACCTGTGTCCCTCATTGACAGAGGCAACAGGTGCTGACTGAGTTTTTGTTAGGGGAATAAACACTTAGCTAGGCTTGTTTATCCCCTTTTCTTAACATTCATTTAAAACCTCTACAAAATATTTTTTTTTCTAATTTTTTGTCTTATAGTACATATGATAGTCAATTCTGTCTAATCCTGTAGCCTTCTCCATATCCACAAATTTTAAGATTTCATCAAACTGTCCTATATTTATATGTATTTCATAATCTCATTCTCTTCTTTACTTACCTTATTTACCTCCCATATTTGCCTCTCTGTTGTCTCTATCTTCTTAAATGTATTTTTATATACTGCTCTATTACCTTAAAAAATTATTTCTGTGTATTCACCTTTACTCTTTCATTGGTTTGCAATTCTCTTATTACCCTCTCATTTTCTCTCACCATTTCAGTTAAATACAGAGCTACTTCTTTTTTCCCCTGTAAAAAGTGCTTTTGCTTATATAACATTTTCTTAATCTACTCTTAATGCATTTCATAGATTTCCTTCTCCTTTCCATAAAAATATTTTTTACTATCTCTTCATATTTCTCTGAATACTGTTTGACTTAACCTATAGTGTTGCTTTTCTTTTTCTTTTAATTGCTTGACATTCTAGAAAACATGTCCCTTTAAAGCTTAACTACCACTCACTTCAATTTTTATAAAATATTCTCATTTCTACTTGATATTCCGATAATCTATCAGTTTATTTTATCTCTTCTTCATTTAAATCTTTTTCATTTACTACCTTTACCTATCCTTATATATTCTTCCTTTTTTAACTTCTACCCATATAGCCAAATGGTCTGAGAAAATTGTTTCCTTTGTTCCTTTTTTATAATTTTCAAACTATCAGATATTGTAAAATAATCAATTTCTGTTTTAATTTCATTTCTTGTATATGTCCACTGTATATTATCTACACACACACACACACACACACACACACACACACACACACACACACACACACACACACACACATATATATCTATCTATATATATATATATATATATATATATATATATATATATATATAAAACTTTCAGCTTTTCATTATTTCAAAACTGTTTTAACATCATTCCCTTCTTTCTTTGTTTTCCTCAAATCACAATTAAAATCTCCTACCAATGTTATTTTTATATTTACTCCCACATAATTTAAGATTTTTTGAACATTTCCTCTTGTCCTTTTTTAGTAACATATGCATATATTGCAATAATTCTGTATACATCCTTCTTATATCTTATATCTAATAGTGTTATTCTACCTAGCTCAAATAAAGTATAATGTAAGACCTTAATTGTTTCATTACATAATACAGCAATCCCTGAACATATGTCTTTCCCCATGTTCCATACAGTGTTCCCAACCCATAAGTCTTCCATCTGGTTCCTTTTATCTTCCATTAAGATTCTTGTATCCTGTAGGATAATTACATGCATGTCAAGTAGCATGCACTATTCCAATACATCTAACATTCTTTTAACATTTTTTATACTATAAACATTTATTGATAAGACTCCCAAGTTTTTCCACATGTTTTGTATTTGTATCTTACCTCTTATCTTTCTTTCTATTTTCTTTCATAATCACACTTTTAAATTGTATTTTCCTGTCTTTCACTCTTTTCCCTACTGAATTTCTTTTAGCTCTGATCATTTTCCAGCTATTACCTTCCTCTTCACTTGTTTCCAGTATTAATTCCTCACCTTCATTATTTTTATTTTCTTTATACTTTGTGATTTTATTTTCTTCTTGTATGATATTTTATTTTTCATGTTTATGCTTATCATTTTCTACTACATCATGTACGTATTCCTGTATCTGCTCTTTTTGCTCAACATGTAATTGTTCATCATAATTAACTGAGTCGTGCCCCATTTTCCCACAACAGTTCACATTTCTTTGCTTCATGTCCCACTTTTACACAAATAAAACATCTTCTCTTATCAAAATTGCTTAATAAATTATCACTCTTTCCACAGGAAAAAAAAAAACAAGTTTTCTGCTGTGATTTATATCTTACAAAACCTCTATGTCCTTCATCACTTTTTATATTTGGAATATGTACAATATATTTTTTTCATCTTCAAAATAATCCCACAGTTCCACCCCCATTCCAGAAGCCTCTTTCATCATACATTTTCGTAATGTCCGTCACTTCTTTGGATACAGTTTTTGAACAGTCTTTCAATACTTCTTGATCCGCCTCTTTTTGAAATTGTACAGCAATTCTCTTTTTGGCCTTTCTATTAAAAGTGTGCACCACATAAGAGTTCCATGGACTACAGTCTTTCTTTTTTTCAAACCTCTCTAAGAAGTTCTCCATATACTGTCCAGTCTCAAATATAATGTTACAAAACGTCTCTTTATTAAGGTAAGTAAAAGCTCTTACCTCATTAGGTGGTAATCCCAAAGCTGCAATGACTGGCCCATGCCTTACATCTTTCAAGCTCTTTTTCTTCTTTATGGCTGAGAAATGCAAGAAACTTCTTCTCCATGACCTGTCTTCCTCCCTCTCCCTCTCTTATTTGTTTCTTGCCTTCTTTCAGTGTCTTTGCATACGTTTTTTTTGCCTTTTGTACTTTCTTTCACTTCCTCTTCCTGGACTCTATCCATAATGTCACCTCAGGATGCCGCTACTTCACTTTCTGGTTCACTCTGCATAATAATTTTCTTAGGACAATCATCCCGCAGCCCTCCCATCTAGATGGTTATAACAACACAGTCTTATGTTGCAACCTCTTACTCAAAGAGGTTATGCTGAAAAAGATCCTCTGAATTATCTTCACCTCCTTCTAACTTTGACAGCTTTTCAAAAAAGTTTATTTGCCTTTTCTGACACACCTATATATCTTCCAACCACCTCCTTAACTTCCACTACTTCTCCGACACAAACAATGCCTCTGCTGATTGACTATCAGCATTCAATTTACATCTGTCTCTCAAACATCCATGCTTATTCTCCCCAACTTTGCTTCTCCAGGCTACCTTTGTGCCTGGAATGGAAGACAGGAAGTGCAACTGTAAACAGTGTCACCATACACAAAAGATTAGGGGAAGTTCCTTGATGCCCCAGCTAAAGTTTCCTCTAGTAGTATAATACTGCCTCTGGTCTCCCATGAAAAGAAACTATTAGCATAGTGGTACTAACATGGTCAAAAAAGGAAAAATAGAAAAATAAATAGTAGTGTATGCAAATGCAAAAGAATATCTGTGGCAGACTAAAAATGGGCCAGTGGATTCTTAAACAAAGTGCACAGTTGCATACATGAATTTTGTGCGTTATGTGTAGTATGCTACCTTTCTTTGCCAGAGTTCATAAACATTAATGTACAAACACTGAGAGCTTCTGCAAATGACATAGAGGTTCACATAGTACAAATAGATGTACCATTTACGCTGTTCTGCACATGGGGTGGATGGGTCTGTTCTACATGGGAGCACTATAGACCACAGCACAATAAAACTACTCTGTAAAGTGTAATATATTTTTAAGTAGTTACTGAGTAGCACATGCACATAAACCAATCTCAAAAGGGGCAGCTATTGTGTTGGTAATGACTGTGTTGATATTGGAGTACACTGGGGTAGGAGAAAATGCTGTTATTTTTAAGAATGTAAATATTTATAGAACTATCCTTTACATACTGTTAAATCTGACTATGTTTGAAGTAAGTTAAGATGTCATGAAATCACAATGTTAAAATAATTTTTATTAAAGATATTTGAAAAATACCTTGTGAAGGCTTGTTAATTTCTTTTAGTTAAGACAGAAATGTGAGGCCTCAGAAATCTTTCTCTTTGGGGAATCACCATGGGTCTTGAAAGAGGGAATCAAAGACTGATCCTACAAAAATCTTGGATGTTAGCATAAATGACCACCTGAATCTTAAATATGAATAATAGAGAAGTACAGGCACAGAAGTTATTAGATAATTTAGATTTTGGGGTTATCAAATTAAATGTTGGGACTTGCGGTATTGAGTCCTGAACAAAAAAAAAGACCAAAAGTACAGGAGAAGAGCAAAATAAAGAACATCACTCTTCTCTTTTAAACTGGTTTTGTGCATCAAGGCCAGCCCCCCCCCCCCCAACACACATGCACACACACTGCACTTACTAATACTAACTCTCACACAAAAGGGAATATTCATGAAATGGCAATCTTTTGACTTAATATATGTAACTCTGGATTTTTAGTCACTCACTTTCCACATTCTGAGACTCAACATTCAAAGTCCCCCACATTTCTACATTTCAAATTTTTAGCAGATGTTTTCACAGTGATTAGTTCATTCATGAAGCTCATTTACAAAGGCTTCAGCAATCTGCTGGTTAGACAAGGGGGAAAAAGTATCATTAGGTGCGTGTGAGTAAGGAACTGAAAGAAGATGTGTAAGTCTGGCAGAACTGTTTGCATATCTATAATGGCATTTTTTTTTTTTTTTTGAGGCAGGCAAGCAGATTTTGTAGTCAAGATCTTCAGAAGTCTAAGGATCCAGCTGGTGGAAGTGGTATGAGGAGATTTCTTCAGAGGCATGTGGTATGTCTCTGCATGACCAACAGAATAGGGGCAGCTAGGTCATTATAAAGTTATTACTTTTTTTTAAGTTATTGTTTAATTCTATGGATTTTTATCGGGAAAAGACTCGGCAAATAGACATATAATCCTCGTGTATGTGTTACTACTAATAAAGCAACAGAGCCTATTCTGAGTAAGGCTGGAGTCAAGTCTAGTGGCTGCTGCTAAGATTAGATTAATGACAAATATGTTGTCTTTCAACAAAGGTATTAATTAAAATATACTACATGAAGGTTGAGACAGATGGCAAATAATAAAGAAATAAAAAATATTAATTTTGCCAAATGGGTGAGAGACTGAAGCATTACATGGAATAACATGTAGTGACTGTTCCTAAAAATAAAGTAATGCCCAAACTACCATCTTTCATTAAGGTTATTAACTACAATGTACTGTGGAGCCCACTGATTATTCTTCAAAATGGGTAAAAATATGAGCTTGTTACTCTCTTTTCTGATGTAACCTGTTATGCACATGTGATATTTGTTGCAAATGTGGCAGCAATCACAGAATAGTCTTTAAATCATTGCTTTAAAAGCTTTAAAAAACTGTGACACACTGGAGTGTGAGAAACTTACAGTGAGTCTAAAATATGTTATCCATGTTGATATATTGGGGACACAGTACTCATTAACCACATACAAATGCTGCAACATTGATTTCTCCAAAAACAAACAACTAGGCAATCCCTGTCTCACCCACAAATGCATATCCTTTGACTCTATTAACTCTGGGGGCACATAGCTTCAGAATTAATAGGGGATGAACATTTATCCTTGAAATTCTGCATTCCTGAGGTTAGTTTTGTGCAAACCTTTAATGCTATTATTCTGCATTAAAACTTTTTCCCATGAGGATAAGGAAAACAATTAATCTGAAACCAAAATATATGTTTTTATATTTCACCGTTCCTAGCTCGATCCACTATGATTGAAATTATCACATAATGTCTTCTGTAACTGCAGGCATGAGTATGGCATTAATGGAGGCTGGGAAATGGATTTGCCCCACCATCCACTCATGATGAAAACTGAATAGTAACTTATTTTTTTCTCATACTGTTGAGCAGAAATACTGTTTGTGTACAAAACCAGTTCAAAGGAGAAGAGTGATGTTCTTTTTTCATTCCAGGGCACACAATTCTGAAATTCTGTGTCTCAGAATTATAACAGGCACCCACTTTATGAAGTGCGTCTCTTTCATGAGTCTTAAGGATTATAGGTCAGATGTCATACAAAAAATAAAAGATAAAAAAGATAATTCAAAACAGGTATGGAGAATGTCCAATAATAAATAAAAAATAAATAAATAATAATTTAGTGAATAAAAAGAAACACACCCATTGATGGCATCACAGCTTCAAATCAGACTTTAGGTTTATCTATAATATAAAGAATCAGCTTATAGAAGAGATTTACTATCACTGAATATAAATTCCTTTATTCTTTTCCCACCCACCCCCATTTTGAACTGGTTGATTTATATTGCTTTACTGGAGCCATGTAAAATGTGAAGCACTTGAGTGTATTGGTACAAAAAGTAGCTTTAGTTTCTATGTTGTTTTATAACTAAGCACATTCTTAAATCTGAAAAAAAAACTGAACTCAAAAGTGCACTTAGCAATATGGTCCCAAAAAGAATATTTACCATGACCCTCCATTAATATTCCAAAACATGCACGCTGATTGGTCGCCCGGACTTTTTCCATTAGTATAAGTCTCTTTTAAAACACTGTCTCGCTATGTTAAAAGAGTTTAACATAGGGGCACAGGTTTAAAAAAAGCAACAGAAATCTCCGTGTTTTTTTTTTTAAAGCTGTCTCGCTATGTTAAACTCCTTTAACATAGCGACACAGTGTGTAAAAAGCAACAGAGATCTTGCTTTCTCCGTTGCTTTTTTTTAAACCTGTCTTGCTATGTTAAATGGGTTTAACATAGCGAGACAGCTTTAAAATAAGCAACGGAGATCTCCGTTGCTTATTTTAAAGCTGTCTCGCTATGTTAAACCCATTTAACATAGCGAAACAGTAAAAAGCAACGGAGATCTTGCTTTCTCCGTTGATTTTGGCCACAGCTCTGATGTACTGCCTAGCATGCGCAGTACATCAGAACTGCCGCGGATACCAGACAGCTGCGGAAGGGCAGCAAAGAAGCATTATACAATGCCATTATTTAAGAAAAGTAATTATTTCTTTTCTTAAATAATGTCATAGTATAATAGCAATAACCCACTTCTGGGTGTGGGTAATGCTGGATTTACCCACGGTTGTCTTTGTTTGGTCCCCAAACCACGCCAACCATGGGTAAATCCCGCATTACCCACACCCAGGCGTGGGTTATTGCTATAATACAACATATGTATTTTTTAGTTAAACATTCATGGTGGAATAATCTAAATATGAAAATAACTTTATGAGTATAATTTACTATTTACTATTTGCTATTTACTAAGTTTGTTCATTTTTATAATGGCACATTCATGTGATGTATAAGTAGGACTGAAGAAGGATATTTAACTAAGGTGTAATTCTTGATTGATTAATTCTGATGAAGTCCTTTTGTATAATTGTAGGACAAAAGTGCATTTAAAAAAAAACAGTGAATTTCCATTAATTGTGCTTCACTTGCAATTTATCATATATAAATTGAACTTCACTTTGTTTTTGAATACTTGATGGTGTCTCCAGTGTACCATGCCACGTGCATACAGTCTGTGCACATCCATTTTGGTTGGACATTCTTAAATCTATCTAACATTTTGAGTGCTGAGTCTTCCTAACTGACTAAAACATTCACAATTTTGTGTTTTGTACTACTGATGTTTAAAGAAGATTGACAACATTTCTACAGTAGTGCAGAAATAAACGGCAGCAGACAAATAGTACAAAATGATATGCTGCAGTAGGCACAATAGCACAAGCCTCAGTATTCAGGGTTTGTGGAACATAAATAACTGTTGTAGTAATAGTCAAATGAATTGTAAAATACAGTCAGGTAAGTAATATATGAATTATCACACTTCCGGCAAAACATCACACACACTGAGACGATTCTACAAAAAAGTTAAGTTATAGTAAAGTGAGGCTCTTGGTTGCATGATATTCCCTATAACAAGCTTAGATAATACGCCTCATTGTCATAAAATGTAGAGATAAGATATTAATAGTTAATTTGTTAAATGTGGGATGACAGAACTAAATCACCCATTATTTATTTAATGAGTATAGTACATGTAATATTCCTTGAATGTATTAAACACTAATAAGAATGCAAGCAGAATCGGGAAAAGCAGATGAGAAAATCAATGTGATGATGTTGAAATAAAAACTCTCTGTCAAAGTAAACTAATAGTTGCCCATCTGCTAAGCTAGTGGTCAGTCTGGGTCTTGGAAGTACAGACCAGTAAAGCTTGATATTCCTGTCTTGCTTATGTAGCTAGCATACAGCAGTTACTGATTATGTCCTCTTTGCCTTGTCTGATAGAACTCACTACTCAGGCCTTTCTCTTTTTGATACTGTCTGTTTTGGAGAGTGACCTCCTCAGTCAATGTAGCATATTTTATTTCTATCCTTGCTATTTTGATACATATTCCATTTCACTTTCATTCCATTATTATATTCTGGTACTGAAAATACTTTTAAGTTCCCATTCTTTCTTTCTGCATTCCTTCCCTTCTGTCTAGGCACTGTTCACTCTGAGGTTATCTCTTATAGTAGTCATTTATAATCCCAGTATAGTTTATCTTCTTTTAATAAATTATTATTTATATCATGCTTTTTATATAAAGAAAGAAGTTGTCCATATCCACAATACTCATGCAAATACACCCAAGTGATAGCAAGGCAAAAAAAAAAAAAACAAAATTCAGAAACTTTGCATTCATTACTCAGCTGGACATCAAAGACATGAAGCTGGGTTCATAAAGTTACCACATAGTGTACACTATCTGTACACTTAGTGTAACCTTTCTGAATAGATAGCATGAGCATTGTGGTAGAGCTGGTCTACATTTTGTGATAACCTTTATGAATCTGGCCTATAGTCATCCATTCAGTTTCCTGTTCTTATCAATCTAATATCTCTCCATTTTATGTCACTTTCTCTCACTGATGACAGTAACTGCAGTACACAGAATTGCTTAAAAATAATCACAAATGGGATATATTTACTTACTCCAAGACTACAATATCTCAGAATGTCTACTCCATCTTCAGAGACACAGAGGTCTTGAACTTAGTATGCATAAGTTTCTTTTCAGATATGCAAACTGCTCCATGGACCCATTTCAGCCTCATCTTGAATCCAACTGCACAAATTATTACAGAGGTAACAGTAAATATATATATATTATCACAAAATATTGCAATGTTATTAACAATATAGCTTCCATTTGATGAAGTCCAAAACTAATACGATAGCTCTAGTCTTTTCATTATGATAACATGCAAAGTAAAATATCACACATCCACTAACCCAGAATAGCACTTATTGCTACATGATAAAACTATGTTTCTGACTTTTTTTGTCGTTATAAAATATAAAACAGAGTGATATAGCATCAGTGTGAAAAGTGCTGCAATCCAAAATTTTATAATTATTTTAAACTAGTATATGTTACTTCACTGCTACTACAAAAGTGCAATGCAAAATGTAACACCTCTAATCAAGACCCCAAGCTGTCCATCAAGAACCTCAAAGTATGACTTTTCTACACCAAATTAACATTATGATGCTAACAATGTGTGCCCCATCATTTTTTTAATTGAGTAGTATTGTGTTAAATGTAGGTTTCTGCAAACATAGTACAAATGTTATACCTAGTTCTGTAGCACATAAGGATAAAGTCCTCACTGCTACCCAGGGAGAATGAGACAGAAAGTAGCTTATGGTCTGACTATCCTGGGGGAGGGAGTGCTAGATTTCCCACACCTTACGTTATTCCTTTACAAGTGGAGACATGCATGACAAGGTGCAATACTGGGAGGGTGTGGCTTGGTGTTCTTATGCCACTGAATGTAGCCTTCGGGATGTATGCTTAGAAGAGAATAGGAAGTCACGTTGTGATGCAGGTAGCCATGGAAACAAGAAGTAGGTAGGAGTAGTATTATAATAAAAACATCCCTGCCCTGGACATAATGATCTCATATTTGCTCCCTGAAATACTAACCCATTTTTACATCATCCTCTCCTTGCAGTGTCTTTTTTATTGCATGCTTACCTAGAAGTTTGTGTCCCATACCTGTCATCACTTCTGGTCTTACTTCTCTTTCCAAGCAGTAGACCACTTATTCCACATAATTTCTTCCCTCCTTCTAATATCAGCCTCTTCCCATTGCTCTTTTGTTCATCATAATTTTCTATTTTGATTCTTGAACTTTCATCAATATTTGATTTGGCCACTTCTAGCTTTTATGGTTGCCACTTTTTTTCAGAAGACCAAAGTAGTAGGACATTTCTTATAGAAACACATGATTTTTCAGGACCAATGATACCCACAACCATTGCAAAATATGAGACTTTAACATTTTCCCCCCAAAAAAGTTCACTCTTGTAAAATTGATGTTTTGAATCAAATTAAACTTTTTATATTCATAATAATTTCTATGCAGATTTTAAAGTAAAGCTGGAAAATATGTTTTGTTCATAAATTAGAACAATTGCCTTTTTTTTATCATAAGACACAACTTCCCAAATCAGGACCATCCCATGTAAAGAGGGACAGGTGGTAACCCCACTAGTTTTTGGCCAGCTCTCCTGTACCTTAAGTCACATTTCCATTTCATCACCAATGCTTCTTTTTTCCTTCCTCTGCACTCTCCTTTTTCCATTATTTGTCCCATCCAGGTCACTTTTACTGCACACACTTTATTGTACTGCTAACTTCTTTGTCTTCCAGTTCTAACTTTTTCTTCCATATTACAAGTATCACAGACAAATTAATCTAAAAGTAAAACAACATTGGAACAAAAGCACTTTGTCTATATATGTAGTAAATTATAACCATTATTTTAACATTTAGAACCCCTGTTATCTATGCCCCATAGCCTTTAAGCACTGACAAAGCAGCAATCTAATCACCAGGTATGAGCCATGGCAATCGTAATGTGACAGTATCATACAGGCTAACACTATGCATGTTGTTCTACCATCAGGTTATGCTAGTCAGTGCATGGTCTGGTAACAATGTGCATCAGGCACCACCTCAAACAACACAGGATACAAAGAGCTGTGGGCCATAATCATCATCCTTTACACAGGAGAAAGGAGGCACAATAACACAATACTATAAACACATTAGCTAAGACACAGAACATATAGATGGATGGAGGAGATATGTCATGGCATCATGGATGTGGGGACCAACAGGGATAACAGGTTTTGGGATATGGCATTACTGCATGACCTGAACCTGGATGTTTGCTCATAAAATGGTACCATTTCTCATGAACTCCTGTGCCAGATACAACTTGCCACTATGTGTTCTGGGCCTGCATGTAGGTCCTTAACCATGCCAACAACAAGGTGTGACAGTGTATCACCCAGTTTCTCATGATGGTGCTGTGCAGAAATCCTTCAGCAACACTGGTATATGCCCACTATGGTTATGTACTCTACCCCTGTCATAAACAACCCTTGCAGTGGTGTCAACATTTATGCCACTAGCAAGCCTACACAAAACAGTGCCCATTGCATTGGTGTGCCTCACCAAAGCCCTCATTCAGCCCATTGTGTCCAAATGTCAAATCTATCGGGTGGGAGGTTGGCATAATGGTTAAGGTGTTTACCTTACAGACACAAGGTGCAGGGTTTGATTCTCACATGGGATAATTAGCTAGGCTTAAAATGGCCCTCAAGGGCACTTAGCCTAGTACTAATCTATGAACCTATGAACTATAACATAAAATGTACATAATGTCTCTCACGCCTCTGCTAAACAAAAAAAAATATATAACTGAAAAATAGAACATTGTATGATTAATACAACAAATAAGTGCTTTTGTCGCTTATCCAATTCACAACGAGATAACAAGACTTTATCAGTTTGGAATCCCATTAAAATGACCTTCCATTTAATTAATCCATTTACAATCATATGATAATTAGCTCAAAAATCAAATGGTTAAAAACGCATATACAAAACTTGCAGATAATAAGCTCATGTGATTGTTTTCTGTATTTTTAGTATTCCAGTGCTCTTCTACAGTATTTTTCTATTTTTATTTTTTTCAGGATTATTATTTTGGCATAGTTATAAATCTTGCAATAACAACAGTTGCATAGCTTGTGAAAAAAATAACAAAACTGAAGTTATTTAACTTTCACCATTCCATCACAAAATAAAATGTGTGTGTGTGTGTGTGTGTGTGTCTGTGTGTGCGTAAAAATTTGACTTAAAAACATTTCACTGAAAGCTCATTCTTTACAATCCCATTTAGCTGAAAAACTTTATTTGACCAAGCAGATCTTAGAAACATGTTTTTGCAAGGGTACATGTCACCCCTGCACACTCCATAGGTTCATTGTTATATACCAGGCTAATGACCACCAGGGCCTTTATAAGCCTAGCCATGCAATCCAATACATTTGTGTCCCTATGTATCATGGGCATTTATTAGGTGGGGGATATGTTAGTAAGAAAGTTTCTTGTGGTTATGTGAAGGGTATGTTAGTTTGGGCATTACTGCTGTGTCTGTCTATCAGAGACATGGAGACCAGACCCAGTTAAGTTCCAATTTCCCATCCATTTATCAAGGTTACACATAAATAGGGTTAGGGATGAACTCTGCTTCAAGTGGATGAAGAAGCTGTTCCAGAGCATGGGAATCCTCTGAGACACATATCTATCTCTCTAACATGTCTTATTTATGTCACAAACCAAGCAAAATGTATATCCTTGGATCTAGTGATTCTGATGCTGTTCATTTTGCAGATGTTTAAAAGGTCTTCAGAGCTGCATCCAAGAGTGCCTTGTATGCCAGGCATAGATCATATGTCAGTATCCTGAAAGAGACAGACTATAGACAGAGTCCTTTAAGGCAATCCATATAGGACAATGTCTTTATACCCTAGATTCTCCTGGTAAAGAACCATTTTGGGTGTGCCAACTGTTGCATATGTTTGGTCATGTACATGCCAAAGGAGGCATTATACTCAATGATGGGTCTGATAATGGCTACATAAATTTGCCCTATGACTTCCTTGAACCTAGATGCTATGCCTTTACTTTTAAGTTGTGCAGCATAAAATGATTTTCTTACTACCTTCGACACATGTTGGTCAAAGGTCAGATTACTGTCCACACATGTTCCCAGATCCCTGACTACTGTGTCAACAGTTAGGTGTGTCTTATTAATGTACTAATTAGCCTAGGTGGCAGTTTTCTCAAAAAAGCACTATAATACCTCCACTTGGCCAAAGCTTTCGACACAGATCCCCACTCAGTCATAGTAGAAAAGCTAAATACCCCTATGTCACCCACTGGATTGCCAACTGGCTGACAGATAGGATGCAGATAATCAAAATAGGAGAGGTTAGCTCTACAAAGAGACCAGTCACTAGTGGAGTCCCCCAGGGGTCTGTGCTAGGACCTCTCCTGTTTTGAATCTACTTTTCTGAGTAAAAGCCAGTCCCAAAGGGCTCTAGCTGATTAGGTTTGCAGATGATTACAAGCTAGTAGCAGTCATTGAATGCTAAAATGACTTAGCCATCCTGCAGGAATGTTTGCCATAAATAAATAACAGGTGCCAAAATCATAGACTGAAACTAAATGTCAAAAAATGCATTGTTGTATCCTTTGGGAAGTCATCTACCCCAGGGAACTACCACACTGACAATACGGTCCTAAGGGTTGACCCAGTCGTTTGGGATGTGGGAACTTATGTGGACAGTGACCTAACTTTTGATGAACACATGTTTATTGTTGTAAGAAAGTCATTCTATATTGCACAACTTATAAACAAAGGGAGTGTGTCTTGAAATAGGGATGTCATCGTCCCCCTTTACTCAGCCCTCATTAGGCCAATAATTGAATATAATGCCCCTTTTAGCATGTATCTGTCAAGACACATGCAACAACTAGAACACCCACATAGATAACTTACTAAAAGGATATAAGGTTTAAACAGCATACCTTACATGGGGGTGTATATCATAACATCAAATTCGCCTAACATTGAATGGCCATAACCTCGAATGTGCCGTTCATTGAATCTGTACTTGTGAGATCGCAGTACAGTGAGGATCAGTAAATATGCCCTTTCCTCACTGTAGTGTGACCTCGGAGTTGGTATATATAATTAGCAGGGGGGGTGCAGCCCCCCACATGAACAGATTCGATGAATGGCACATTCGAGGTTATGGCCATTTGATGTTATGCAAATTTGATGTTATGATATAAACCCCCTACATGGACTGTCACTATACTCAGTATCTTACAGACTGCTAATGACTGACTGGATTTACTGGACATCAGCAAGTCAAATGGCATCAGAAATACCTGGTTTAGGGATCTAAACCTTTTCTGCAAAATCAACAGAACTGTTTGAAGGGACAGGTATATTTTGTAGAACAAACCACTGCTGTGGAATGCAATCCCCATCCACATAAACCAATGTTCATCCTTGTCCATTTTGAAGCACAACTTAGATCTATGGATGGGAAATACAAAACTTACCACAGGACTGCCCCCTGTACTACTAATGGGCAGATACAGCACTTAAATGCTTTATCCCATGCAAACGCCCACTCAAATTATGTATGGCATAATCCCAGTTATTTTCATTAGGGGTAATATTAGCGACCATGGGATCAAATGAGATATGTTATTTTGAGCACAAGAAGGGAAACGGGATAGGTTTAAAATGGCCTGCAAGGGCAGCTAGCCTACTATTTACCTATGAACCTCTGCATTTCTTCACATTGAGTTTTAGTCAGTGACTTTGGCACCAATCATTTGTCTGTGTTAGACCATCTTGTAAGATATGTCGTGGGGGATTCTGTGATAGTTCCGCAAACTTGGTCAAACAAAGGCCCTTGACATTAGTCTTTACCTCCGAGAAGTAGATGCCAAATAGGAGCTGTCATAGGTTCATAGGTTCATACTAGGCTATCTGCCCTAGGGCATTTATAAGCCTAGCCCGAGTGTGTGTGGCTTTTGCCACCCCTTGAAATGAGAATATTATGCCCATTTAGGGATTAGTTTACTGTGCCTCTGTCTAGCAGTGACACACAAATGACCCCCGGGGTAAACCTATGATCTCCCATCCACTCGTCAAGATTTCTCTTGAAGAGAGTCAGTGAGGGGCTCTGCCTAACATGGACTGGGATTCTGTTCCAGAGTGTAGGGAGCCTCTGGGTTATGAATCTGTCCCTCCAGCACGTCCTGTTTATTTCTGTGTTGAGGTTCAAATCTCTTGCTCTCATGGCTCTGGTGGATTTGGATTTTCTGAGGTGGAGCATGTCCATTAATTCCGGATTGGACATGGCCTTGTACGTCAGACATAGATCGCCTCTGAGTAGGTGGTATGTGACTGAATAGAGCTGGAGTTTCTTCTGCCAGGCAGCATATGACATATGTTTAAGACCCTTGATCCTCTTGGTGAGGTACTTTTGGGGTCTTTCTAACTGCTGCAGGTGTCGGGTAAGGTACATCCCAAATGGGGCATTGTACTCAATTATGGACCTGATAAGGGAAGAGTATAGGGGCACAATGACCTCTCTTGAGCTAGATGTGAATCTTTTCATGATAAGGTGGGTAATATAGAAGGTCTTCCTAACCACCTTGGCAACATGAGTGTCAAATGAGAGGTTACTGTCAACTTGGGTCCCTAGGTCCCTGATTACTTCTTCCGTACTCAATGGATTACCACCTATGTGGTAATTTGTGGGTACTTTGTTTTTCCCAAAGGGTATGACTATACATTTTTTGGCATTCAGTTTAAGGCCATGGCTCTGGCACCAGTTATCCATTTCTATGAGGCCTTTCTGAAGGATGCTTGTGTCCGCTGGAGTATCAATTATGGTGCCCAGTTTGCAGTCATCTGCAAACTTTGTGAGCCACAATCTTCCTATGTTTGCTTGCTCCTCGGAAAAATAAATGCCAAACAAGAGGGGTCCCAGGACTGAGCCCTGTGGGACACCGCTTGTGACTGGCTTAGAGTCTGACATGGCTCCAGCAATTCTGACCTTGTGGGTTCTGTCCTTGAGCCAGTTTGCAACCCATCTTATGACATATGGGTTTACATTTAAGCTGGTGAGCTTGTCTATGATGCTCAAGTGGGGTATTGTGTCGAAGGCTTTTGCAAGATCAAGGTAGGCTGTGTGAACTGCCTTACCCTCATCAATGGCCTTAGTGACTGTTTCAAAAAAGTCGACCAGGTTCAAAAGGCAGGATCTGCCCTTGACAAAGCCGAACTGGGTAGGATCCAGTGTCTGTAGGTTTCCAATGTCTTTGTTTATGAGTTCCATAATGATTCTCTCCATAGCTTTGCAGACCAGGCTCATCAAGCTTATGGGGCGGTAATTTCCAGGGTCCGTAGAAGCACCTCCTTTGTGGAGTGGGACCACTGTTCCTGTATGCCATTCTTTGGGTACGTATCCTGTAGTAAGGCTAAGATTAAACAGCAGCCTTATGTGTGGGTTTAGTTCCTCTTGGAGTTCATGTAGCATGCAACCCGGGACACCGTCTGGTCCCATTGATGCTGTGTTTTTAGCTTTGGCGAGGGCAGCTCTCACCTGGGCATCTGAGATGTCAGGGAGGCTACACTCTGCTTGGATAGATAATGTCCCAGCATGGAGCCTTGAGGCACTCCACTGGAGGACTGTCTCTTAGTGGAGATGGTATCACCAATCCTGACCTCTTAGGTCCTGTCTGTGAGCCAGCTAGCAATCCAGCAAGTTATGTAAGGTTTATGCCCATTGTGGTGAGTTTGCCAACAATACCCAAGTGGTGTATTGTATCAAATGCCTTAGCCCGGTCCAAGTAGGTTACATGCACCATTTTCCCATAATCCATTGCCTTGGTGACCTTCTCAAAGAAGTCCAGCAGGTTTAGTAGGCATGATCATCCTGTGACAAAGTTAAACTAGATTGGGTCCAGTGTTCAAAGGTTGCCTATGTCTTTGTTGATCATTTCCATGATAAATCATTTCATGGCATTGCATATTAGACTAGATAGACTAATAGGGCTGTAGTTTCTGGGGGTGGCTGATGGTTCATCCTTATGAAGTGGAATAACTGTTGCAGTCCTCCATTCTAATGGTACAAAGCAAGTTTTGAGGTTACAGTTGAAAAATGACTGAAGTGGTACTGATAGGTAAAGTTTTCAGCTATTTAGGAGGCATCCCACGATATTGTCAGGGCCCACTAAGGCTGGCTATTTGGCCTTAGTGAGCATCACCAGGACCTGCTCCATGTTAATAGTTGGGGGGTATGCTTGTAGGTATTTCATGGATGGAGGCAGAGTGAGTAAGAGTAGCAGCCTGAATTAAATTTGTCAACAAAGAAATTTACTTTGTTGCACAGCTTAGTGAAGGTGTAATCACTGCTCACCCATTCAGCACACTGATATGTGCTGCATTTGAGGTTTTGGACATAGCTGTAGAAGGCCTTGTGGTTGTCTTTAGCATGTGAGGCTATCTTGACCTTGTAATTGGCCTTTTTGGACTTGATTAATCCTCTTAGTTTCACATTTAGTTTAATTAGAGAGCTCCTATCATTATGGGAGTTGCTCTTTCTGATTTTAGCCAAGACTTTTTTTCCATTTGTTATATATCCTACCAAGATTAGAATTCCACCAGTGTGATTTATTTTTAAAGTTTGTTTTGGGCTTACTTCTAGTAGGTACAGCAGCCTCTGCATGGATATTTACGTGGTAGTACAGGGTCTCTATGAAAAATTCTACATAGGTTTATTGTGAACTTGAGGTTTGGAGGGGCTCTGAATTTTGATATCACTTAATAGGGTGCAGATTGCTTCAGAATAGTTTCTGTTACAGAGTTTGAGCAGGTTTTAATTTCTAAGGAAACAGCTTTGTGGTCCAACCTCACTAGTGAAGACCTGACACTGGGGAGGGTGCGCATTCTCCTATATTGGTATCAAGTCCAGAATGTTTGCACTTGTGGTGGGTGGGTGTACATACTATCTGGTCATGGGTTTTTTAGGTTCATAGGTTCATAGGTAGATACTAGGCTATCTGCCCTATGGCATTTATAAGCCTAGCCAGAGTGTATTTGGCTTCCTGCCTCCCTATTAGATTAGCCTACTGTGCCTCTGTAAAGTAGGTCACAGAAGGTACCCTTTTAAGATTAGATGACTGTACCTCTGTCTAGCAGGGACACAGGAGAGATCCCAGGGGTGAATTTGTGATTTCCCATCCACGCATCCAAATTTCGCTTGAAGAGAGTCAGCGAGGGGCTATGTCTAACATGAATTGGGATTCTATTCCAGAGTGAGGGGAGCCTCTGAGAAATGAATTTGTCCCTCCAGCATGTCCTATTTATTTTTGTGCTGAGGTTTAGGTCCCTGGAGTGTGTAGCTCTAAGGGACTTGGATTTTTTGAGGTGGAGCATGTCCATTAATTCTGGGTTTGACATGGCTTTGTACGTCAGGCATAGATCGCCTCTGAGTAGAGCTGGAGTTTCTTTAGTCGAGCTACATAGGACATTTATTTGTAGCCTATGATCCTCTTGGTGAGGTACTTTTGGGGTCTCTCAAGTTGCTGCAGGTGTTGGGTAAGGTACATCCCAAAAGGGGCATTGTATTCAATTATGGGCCTGATGAGTGACGGGTAGAGGGGCACAATGACCTCTCTTGATCTAGATGCGAACCCTTTCATGATAAATTGGGCTATATAGAAGGTCTTTCTAACCACTTTGGCAATGTGATTATCAAAGGAGAGATTACTATCTACGTTGGTCCCCAAATCTCTAATTATTTCTTCTGTACTTAATGGATTACCACCTATGTGGTAATTTGTGGGCACCTTGTTTTTCTCATAGGGGATGACTATGCACTTTTTAGCATTTAGCTTGAGGCCGTGGCTCTGGCACCAAGCATCCGTCTCTTTGAGACCCTTTTGGAGGATGCTTGTGTCAGCTGGAAATTTGATTATGGTCCCCAGTTTGCAGTCATCTGCGAACTTTGTCAGCCATAATCCCCCGTGTTAGCCTGAACCTCAGAGAAGTATATACCGAACAAGAGAGATCCCAGAACTGAGCCCTGTGGGATGCCACTTGTAACTGGTTTGGATTCGGACATGGCACCTGCGATTCTGACCATGTGGGTTCTATCTCTGAGCCAGTTTGCAACCCATCTTGTGATATAGGCACTGATATTTAAGCTGGTAAGCTTATTTATGATGCCCGAGTGGGGTATTGTGTCGAAGGCTTTTGTGAGGTCCAGGTAGGCTGTGTGGACTACCTTGCCCTCATCTATGGCTTTGGTAACTATTTGAAAGAAATCAACTAGGTTTAAGAGGCAAGATCTGCCCTTATCATAGCCGAATTGGGTAGGGTCCAGTGTCTGGAGGCTCCCAATGTCTTTGTTTATGAGTTCCATGATAATACACTCCATAGCTTTACAGACCAGACTAGTCAGGCTTATGGGGCGATAGTTTCCGGGGTCCGTTGTGGCACCACCTTTGTGGAGTGGGATCACTGTAGCTGTACGCCATTCTTTGGGTACATATCCTGTAGTAAGGCTAAGTTTGAACAGTGACTTAATGTGAGGGTTCAGTTCTTCTTGGAGCTCGTGTAAGACACAGCCTGGGACACCATCCGGTCCCATAGATGCTGTGTTTTTTGCTTTGGAGAGGGCAGCTTTCACCTGTGCATCTGTGATGTCAGGGAGGTTACATTCAGTTGGGATAGGCGTTTGCGCCTTTGGGAGGGAAGGGGGGAGAAGTTTGCATTGAATCTGTCTGCCAGGATGTTGGCTATGTCTGTAGGCTCAGTATATTTTGTACCATTATGTAATAATTCAGAGCAAATCTGGGAGTTTCTGCCCATGTTTCTGACATAACTAAAGAAGGCCTTGTGATTATCTTTAGTGTCTAGGGCAATTTTTCTTTCAGAACTGGCCTTTGATGATTTTATAAGGGATCGAAGTTTCTTGCTAATACTGATCAGAGATGCCTTCCCTTTTTGGGATTTTGCTCTGTCATGTAGTAGCTTCCTCCTTCTGTTGTATAGTTTATTTATGGACGGGGTCCACCAGACCGGTTTCCTGTTTTTGGAGGAGTGAGTCTTGGTTTTATTTGGGATAGCACGATCCATGCATTCCTGTAAGTGCTCATAGAATGCATTTGTAAAGAATTCTGCGGATTGGGCTGTATTATCCTCTGGCCCAGGGGCTTTGAAGGATTCCACCTCAGTCTTGAGAAGTGCAAAGTTGGCTTTGGAGAAATTCTTTACAGTGATTTCCTTGGCTGGGGGTAGGGACGGGATATGGATGTCCAGAGAAATTTGTTTATGGTCTGATCTTACCAATGAGGGGTTTACCTCTGGTGTGGAACATAGAGTCCCCATGTTGGTGATGACCAGGTCCAATATATTGTTCCCTCTTGTGGGAGTGGTGACCAGTTGTTCCATTGCGTTAGAGTTTATAAATTCAAGGAACCATTGGGTGAGGGTATTTGGGCTTGAGTAGTTTTCCCAGTCAATGTTTGGGTAGTTGAAGTCACCCAATAACATAGTGTTTGGAGAGACCTTCATATTCTCCAGTGTTCTCAGGAATGACAAGTGGGGTTCCTGTAATAGGGAGGGTGTTCTGTAGCAGGCTACAAACTGAAAGGCAGTTTTGCCCGCTGTTAGTTGCACATGGATGGTTTCTGATGCATCGTGCTGTGCCACTAACCTGGAGGTGTAGGTATCTTTGACGAATATAGATAATCCCCCTCCTTTTGTGCTTCATTCTGAGTTTTGGGGCTGAAAAGCATGGAATGAGTTATAACCTGGTAGTGCTGGGGTGCTCTCAGGAGCCTTGAACCAGGTTTCTTTTACTGCACAGACATCGATTTTCTCCATACTAAGGAGAGTCTCGAGTGTGTGCATCTTGAGGTTTAGACTTCTGGCATTGAGTAGCATTACCTTTGTTTTTTTTATCTTTGGGTTGTCTATGGAGGTGGGTTTGTCCTTTGAGCCTTGCCTAAAAAGGCACTATAGGGGTGGCAAGAGTTAATAAACTCCAGGAATTGTTGTGCAGGCGAGTATGAAGCAGCGCATGTTTCCCAGTCTATAGAGAGGTAGTTCAAGTTTTCTATGGAAAGTGTATTTAATTTATTAGTGAGTGTTTCCAGCTGGTCTAGGTGGGAGCTAATGGATTCTAAGGACTTAAAGGGTGAACTATAGCTTGTTAGGATATGGTACTTGACTTTGTCTGTAGTGATTTGCACTTGAATAAATTCCAGAACATTCTCCTGTTTAACAAACATAGAGTTAAGCCTGTTGGTAATATAGACTGAAACTCCTCCACATTTTGTCCCTGTCTGTGCAGGTGATGGTTTAAATGTGTGGAAGGCACTGAAGCCTTGCACTGCCAGAGTACTTTCTGTGGATTTAAGCCATAACTAGGCAAATATGTCTATATTCTCTAGAGTGAGGAGAGCTTATAGGGTGTGGAATTTCTTCTTTAGGCAACTGGCCTTGAGCAGTACCACATTTACATTTTTTGGGGTTTTATTTGCTTTGTCAGTAGGTTTATCAATCTGGTATTGCCTAAAAAAGATCTAATGGTGGGGATAAAGTTGTAAGCAATATTATGAAACCTCCCATGCTGACAGATATTGAATTCCATTGGAAAGACACCAGAAACTAAGCCAATTATTGAATTTAATCTTGTTTTTTTTTTTTTTTTTTTGTACTGTGGTATCATCCTTGGTGAAGATAGAATGCTGCTCAGTGCAAGGCACATAACTGTGTGAGACACATATTCAGGGAAATCAATACTGTCTGTCTTCATATTTTCCAGGGAAGTACGTCTCAGGCCATTAATGCCCACATTGACTACAGTAGTGTAATGACTTAAGTGCGGCCATAACTTGCCAGGTCTTGGCTACAGATAAGCAACTAACCGGTATGTTCTCCTTGTTCAGTCTACTGTCATACAATGGAGTCCCCTATGACAAGAGCCTTGTATAATGCATTTGCTTGCTCATGGGCTTTTCTCTTAAGGATCCACTAAGTGTACGAGTATGTGTGGTGTTTGGCATTGCTTTTGGTAAGTGCTTTTGAGATTGTTGAGGATAGGCATTATTGTTTATAGACTTAGGAGTTATTTGAGATTTGGAAAGATTGCTTTTATTACATCAACATAGATCAGTCAATGCATGTGGTGGACATAGATTGTGTGTTCTTGACAGACTTGTTTGCAAGCAAGATTTTTGCCTTTAAGGAAATTGTGTATGTACATCGCTCACATGCCATGTTGTTTTTTTTAAAGATTAAAAGAATATCATTGAACATGAGACAATTACTACAATGTCTCAAGATGTCCATATCTACCAAGCTGGCCAAGGAGACATTTTGAAATTGCATATCCATGTTGTACGGATCCCTCCCCATGCTCCCTTACTTAAGTATACTAACTCCGCCATCCCTCAACAATGTAGAAAGGAGAATAACATACACAGTGAATGTATAAACAGATTCCATAGGAATAATTTATTAGACTAAACATAGCACAACATCTTTTTTGCAAGGGGCAAGTCCTCCTGCACTCACCATGCTTCTCAAACATACCTTACCAAAATATATTAACTTTTCACTTGTACAACAGTAGAGAAAAGAGAAAAAAAATCATATATGGGGAATCACTGCTTCTGTACAAACACAACACATGCCAACAGTCATTCCCTTACAGACCTGTAAAATTTTCACTCAAATGTGATTTCATTTAAATAAGTTTTCAGACAATTGTTTTCAGTCAACTGTGATTCAGCAAATGAAATTCAAAAGAACCCCTAGTATATACAAAAAAAAAAAAATATATATATATATATATATATATATATATATATATATATATATATATATATATATATATATATATATATATATATATGGGATCTGTACAGATCCCAAAATGCACTTTCCACCGAAGCAGAAATCACCAAGCATACTTAACCAAAAGTGCTGTTCACTGAAGCAGCACTTTCGGATAAGTATGCTTGTTGTGCCAGTCGTATGGTGGGGATAATTGAAAATTCCCTTTTCCCCACTGTAGTGTGACCTCAGAGTGAGAATATTAAAGTAGGGGGTGTGGGGGATGCAGGGGGGCTTGCCCCTTGCATAGAAATAGGTTTAATGTTTTTTTTTTTTTAAACATACTTTACCGTTAGCGCTTTTTCGGTGAAAGCGCTTTTGGTAAAGTATGTAAGTATGTTTGGTGATAATGGATTTGGAGTTTTGATCTTTCGATCAAAAGTCCTAGATATATATATATATATATATATATATAGGGATATATATATATATATATATATATATATATATATATATATATATATTAATGTATTTATTTATAGTGTGTGCATATGTATACTGACGTAGTTGCCACTGTGCTGTGTCTATACTAGATATCATGGCAAGAACCGGTGGCAACATGCATAGTCAGCAATTTATAGAAGTGAAATCTTGTGATTTGCCGGAAAATTAGAATAAGCAGAAGCATATTTTCATAAAAGGAAGAGCTTGTAGCGATACTGATCAATGACTTTTTATTATACTGCCTTACACTTAATATATCACAGAACTGACACTTTTCAAAGACTCAAAGGTAAAGCACTGAAACCTCACATCAGGAAGTCAGTAGTGCACCTTGATGACACAGTAGTTTATCCAGGAGATTAGTAGCTACACATAAAGTATAAGCCATGTCATCTTTTGAAAACAGTCAGGACTTACAGTTAATGCTGCCAAAACTAGGCTTTCCATGAAAGGAGATAGATGCATAGAGTATGGGATCAGCAGAGGGGGTATGAGATTCCAAACAAAAAATAGAAGCTGTAAAAAACTCATCTGTACAGAGTACCAAATGACTATTAAAAACGGTAGAACTAGGTGGCTACCATATTAAATTTGTATCCATTTTTTTCTACCATAGACTCTCGTCTGACAGACCTATCCAGATAACGTGGATCATAGAAGTAGATGAGGCCTTTAATCACCCTTAAACTATTTTATATTCAGAGGCAGACCTGGTTGTTCCTGACTTTACTGAAACCATTGTTGTACCACAATTCATCAAAGGCAGAGTTGTAAGCTGTGTTTCATCTGGAAACAGGGCAATGAAGACATTATTTAACACCTAAAGTAGGAAGTTAAGGCTGAGGAGAAAGAGACTACCATAGAATAAGAATTTTGTCTTACCTTTTAAGTGACCACTAACTTCTCTACAGTATTATTTTTAGGGAATGTAGCTTCCAGTTGGTAACTGACGCATGTACCCCAACAGTAACTGTACAAGCCACAGTACATAAACAGGAAATTGGGTAGGTGAGATTTGTCAATACAGCCTATTCATTTCACCGTACGGTACAGGCCTGGCAACAAATGATACAGGCCTGCCAGCCACTACAAGAATTAGGATGTGTTATTTTGGTCCCATAATCCATTAAATTCAGAACAGAACTGTGGGTTCTATGTTGGAAATGGAGACATTGTAGCCTATGTTTCACATACAAAAGTGCTATATACATTCTATTCATTTTGGTAGGAATTTGATGGCAACACATACAGTAAGTATACTATTGAACTGAAATCCTGTGAAGGCTCAGACAAATGCAAATCCTGTTATTAAAAGCAGGGCTTGTAACCCCAGTAATCACATATGTTTGTTACTCATGGAGAAGGATTTTGAGGGAGAGAATTGAGGCTAATGGTAAGTCCTGATCAGTGAAAAAGCCAGAGCATCAGTGGACATCCTTTGTTTGCATTTGAAGAATACAAGAAGCCTATTTGTGGATGTATCTGGGAATTGCAATTACCTTTCACCTAAGTGCCAACATCAAGTCTGTGAATTGCAATGACAGATGTCTTCCTCTGAGAATCTTTAAAACTGGATTGGAAAATCCATTCAGAATTGCATTAGAAGTGTGCTTATTTTATATTCAAGATGAAAGCAAACTTTGATTTTATAATTAATGTAAATAAAGTGCACACAAATTGAAGAAAATGTCTATACTCCCTCTGTTTCCCTCTCTCTCTCTAATATATATATATATATATATATATATATATATATATATATACATATATATATATATATATATATATATATATATATATATATATATATATATAGAACCATATATATATATATATATATATATATATAAAATCATCATTATCATCATCATCCCCTTTATCCCATTTACATGGGGTCGGGGTATCATATTAACTGTCGCCAACTCTCTCGATTCAGTGCCACTCTCCTGCCTTCTTCAACACTCATGCCTGACTGTCGCAGATCTTTTTTCACACAATCCATCCACCTCTTTGCTGGACACCCTCACTTCCTCTTACCTTCTTCCTGTCTGTCCCAAATCTCCCTCACCAGATTGTCTTCTGCTTTTCTACACATGTGCCCATACCATCGTAATCTGTTTTCTTTGATATTTTCTGCAATTGGAGCTACTTTGGCTTCTGCTCTTATGTCCTCATTTCTTTGCCTGTCCCACAGTGTGCATCCTACCACCTTTCTCAGGCACTTCATTTCCATCACCTCTAGCTTCTTCAACTGTTCTGCCTTTACTGCCCAGGTTTCTGTACCATACAGTAGTACTGGTCGCACCACTGTCTTGTACACCTTACTTTACAGCTTCTTTGGCATTCTTCTGTCATATACTACACCTGATACTCTATGCCAGTTGGCTGCAGCCCCTCTGATTCTAGCTTTGAACTCTTCATTCAGACTACCCTTCTCCTCAACCACCCCTCCCAGATATTTGAAGCTGTTTACCTGTTCCACTATCTTCCCATCTATCTCTATTCTCAGCTTCTTCTGATTTCTCCAATCTGCTGCCATTACCACTGTCTTACCTGTGCTTAGTTTCATCCCATGTGCCTTCAGATTTGCATTCCATTCTCCTATCCTTTGCTGAAGTTCTAGATCAGAGTCTGCCTGTACTGCCACATCGTCTGCATAAAGCAGCTTTGTTGCTCTGACCCCTCCAACCTGTTTGCTGATGTAGTCCATTACCAGTATGAACAGCAGTGGGCTCAGAGCTGAATCCTGGTGTACACCCACTCCCACTGGGAACCCCTCAGTGAGGCCAAATACTGTTTGTACATGAGTCACTGGGTCCTTGTACATAGTCTGTACTAATTCTATCAATGTTTCTGGGACTTCAAACCACCGCAGTACTGCCCAGATCAGCTTTCTTGGGACCTTGTCATATGCTTTCTCCAAGTCTAGGAAAGCCCAGTCTGACTCTCTCCTCTTCTCTAGTTTCTTCTCAAGTATCTGTCTCAATGCAAACATCAGGTCAATTGTGCTGCATCCTGATCTGAATCCGAACTGTTCATCTCCCATCTTACATTCTACTATTCTGCGTATCTGTTTATCAATCACCCTCTCCAGAACTTTCATGCAATGTGGAAGGAGTTTGATGCCTCTGTACTGTCCACAATTGTGGATGCCCCCTTTGTTCTTGTACACTGGCACAAGTATGCTTATTCTCCAGTCATCTGGAATACGCCTTTCTCTCCACACTGCAATTAGTACCCTCAGGAGCCATTTCTCCCCTAGCTCACCCAGCATCTTTATCATATCTGCTGTGACCTCATCTGAGCCTGCTGCTTTCCCTGACTTCATTTTCCTTAGTGCTGCTCTTACTTCTTCTAAGCTGTGCTCCTCTTCTACTCTCATTGTAGGCTGTTTCCGGGGCAGTACCACTTCTGTGGGGTTTTAGTTTGAAATCACTAAGTAATTATTGAGTGCCAAACTTCATATCCCTCAGAAAATTCATGCTAACATAGCACATTTTATTCTAGCAACTTTCTAAGTTTATAAGAGCAATATTTAAAATTTGTCCCTATTTTGGGCCTTTGTCCCCTCATTGTTTTTGGCTTTGTCCAGATTGCTTGTGCTAAAAATTTCAGAGGTGCGGTGCACATATAGTATCTATAGTTGAACATAACACTGGGATGCACCATGCATACAACACAGAATTTTATAACAGAGAAAGTGCTAAATGGGAGTAAACATGTAATTTATTTGCTGGGCATGATACATTTTTGTCGCAGCTGAAGACTGACAAAAAGGCAATATCTAGTGTAAGTGAAAGCAAACTAACCTTGAACATTGCAGCTAAGAAGATCTTGATCTTTAAAAACATGATACACCTTGAAGTACAGTCCAATGTCACACATTTCCTATCCCAGAGTAACACTTATTTACATAGGATTGCACTGGGAATTTACTGGACAAATTTACATGTAGAACAAAACACCATAGCACTAGTGCTTGGGAAGGACACTGAGTTCATGTCACCATGTGAGAAGTAAAACTTAATCTACCCATCAGTAAACACCACATGCATGTAATGATATGCAGAAACATAAACTGTGTATGGAAACATGACAACAAAGACCCTGCTGAGGCAGTCACATTTTTCATAGTCTACCATATCTGTTTGACAGAGATGGCTAGAGCCCTGATTATTACCCTGTCAAAACTAGTTTAACTAGCGGTGTGGTCTCTCAAAGATCAAGGAAGGATGGTGGGAAGGAATGACTTAATGCCTGCTTGTCAACTCTGTGAGGGAGGGAGGGAAGGAGGGTGGAGCTTCTGCTTACAAATGGATGCATCTATAGTGATGGGGAAGGTGCCAAACTTGTGAAGCAGACTAGTAATAGGATTTTGTCATTTAAGAGAGTCTAGAACTAACCGATATTATGTGTGGTGATATGTATGACATCAGTAGTTCTGCCCTGTTAGGCAATATAAAAATGTATCCCCTGCTATGCATAACAGCATGTCTGACTCTAGAAATTACTCTACTCCTCCAAGCCCTCCCCTCCCCTCCTAACCAGACACTCAATAGTAAAGCTAGTATGGGGCAAATGGGGTAGCTGCTACAGGTGCGAAGTGTTAGGTGTCATGATTGGCCAATCCCAATCACTCTTCTGTATACTATCATTTATAATAAAATCCAACATTTCATTTCTGCTCTGAAATGCAGCTCTTGTGTGATAGAAAACTTTAGCAGTATGCTACATTTTAAAAGAATAAAAGAGTATTTTTGCTTAGTCATCAACTCCCTAAGAAGAGTAAATACTTATTTTTGTATTTCAATTCTGAGAAAAGTAAAGAGGACACCAGATGAGTGGACAGCACATAATGTGCAAGAACACCTTGCAATGCTTCTACTGCCAGTGATGTAGGACCAAACCCATCATAAGCATTTAGGTAAAAGAGCTGCCCTAGGGAGCAGCTGACAGTTGGAGGGCTTGCAAAATAGGCCAAAAAATGTTTATAGCCACTGTAGAGAGCAGTTACTGTTACTCTTGGAACATGATTTAGAATGCTGACAAAGTAATGGTTACAGCAGTGTAATATCAGTGAGTATCTGCAGAGAAAATGACCAAAGGAAGATTGCAATACAACCCTGTAAAACATGTCTTTTCATACGTCTGCACAAGAGAAAAAGTTGTACTGCTTATCTTCAGTTAAAGCACAGCATACAGCCATATGCTGGCAGAGAGAATTACAACTTCCATTGTCAAGGGCTTTACTTAAGTTGATACAGTTCATAGGTTCATAGGTTCATAGGTTCATACTAGGCTATCTGGCCTAGGGCATTTATAAGCCCAGCCAGAGTGTGTTTGGCTTTCGCCACCCATTTTAAATTAATTTTGCTATGCCCTTTTTCGAGGTTAGTATACTGTGCCTCTGTCTAACAGTGACACAGAAGTGATACCCAGGGTAAACCTACGATCTCCCATCCACTCATCAAGATTCCTCTTGAAGAGAGTCAATGAGGGACTCTGCCTAACCTGGACTGGGATTTTATTCCAGAGTGAAGGGAGCCTCTGGGTTATGAATCTGTCCCTCCAGCATGTCCTATTTCTTTCAGTGCTGATGTTCAAGTCTCTCGAGTGCGTAGCTCAATGGGATTTGGCTTTTCTGAGGTGCAGCATGTCCATTAATTCCGGGTTGGACATGGCTTTATATGTCAGGCACAGATCGCCTCTGAGCAGGCGGTATGCCACTGAGTAGAGCTGGAGTTTCTTTAACCGGGCAGCATATGGCATCTGTTTGAGCCCATTGATCCTCTTGGTGAGTTACTTTTGGGATCTTTTCAGTTGCTGCAGGTGTCTGGTAAGGTACATCCCAAAAGGGGCATTGTACTCAATTATGGGCCTGATGAGGGATGAGTAAAGAGGCATGATGACCTCCCCTGATCTAGATGTGAATCCCTTCAGTTGTCTCTGTAATGCATGTAACTAAATGAAAATGAATGTCACATTAAAAGTGGTTCCATCAGTAGTAAATAATTTACTTTTAGTTATCTTTATCAGTGGGAATGATTAAAAGTGTATCATTAAGGCAGATTCTGAGAAATATAACCCACATTGAGAAAGCTAAAGAGATTGGTACAGGTAGCAAAGTATGACACAGGAGAAGAGTGAAATGTACACTTTATTGAGAACAATGGATATACCGTATTTCCCCGAAAATAAGACCGGGTCTTATACTCTTTCTCCCAGTGAAATACGCATTAGGGCTTATTATCAGGGGATGCCTTATTTAACCGCACTGTACAACAATCTACCTTTATTCAGTTATTCATGTACAAAAATTTACATTAATTAATTAACTCAAATCGACATTTCTTCATGTACAAAAAATCGACATTTATTCATGTACACAAATTGACATTTATTTCGTACTTTTCTATTATTGGACAACAGGTCTAATAACGGGTTGACAGTTGTATGAGAATTCTACATAAACATTGCAACAAACATTTCAACTCCAGAATATCTGCACATTGGCTTTCACAGTTATTCAAATACAGTCATGCCATCTGCTTCTGGAACATTTTTATAAGTGCCCAATCCCCAAATTTCAGCCAGAATTTCTTGCGACTCCATTTCCTCTAGCACCATTGGCCCCAGTCTGTCATGCCTAGCAACTGAGCTCTCCTTAAATGAGCACTGCTTGTCCAAGTAGCCTGCTCATAGTGCATTGGTGACAGAGCTGTCAGTGATTGTATCCCATGAATTTTTTACCCAAGTCATGACCTCTTGCAGGCTAGGCTTCATAACGTTTCCATGCTGATTTCTCTCCATTCTATTTTCAATGTTGTCATTGAGTTCCATGCACAAATGGTACTTGAATGGCTTGTTTATTGCAATATCAAGAGTCTGGAGATAGGCAGTCATTCCTGCAGGAATCATTATTTGATCTATTCTCCTCAGTGCTAGGAATTTCTTCATTTCTTTAGCATGGTAAGTGCTGGCTGAATCCCAGATTAGCAGACCTCTTTCGCCACCTTGCAAAACAAGTGGCAACATTACATCTACCCACTTCCTTATAACTGATTGTGTGCACCAGGATTTTTCAATTTCAAGAATGTAAATGCCTAAAACACTTTAAATCTTATCTTTCTTGCCCTTACTAATGATTAGAGGTGGGGTTTTCTTTCCATCTAGACGAATTGCCAAAATACAGGTTACACGTACACTCTCGTAACCAGTGGAGGGAATGTAGATTGATGAAGCACCCCTCTGATCAATTGTTGTTTGAGATCCTTAGCCCATAAACACTGCAGTTTCATCCATAGCAATCATGTTGGAGAGCTGGTATTTAGAAAAGTCAATGCCATTAACAAAGGACTTGAATGCAAGTGCACATTTAATAACGTCAGTATCTTCCAGCTTGAACAGTGTTGCTGTTCTTCATAGAGACAGTTTATATCACTGAAGAAAGCCATCCAGCCAATGTTGTGATGCTTTGAATTCTTCTGGGGATATTTCTAACTGTGGTGCTATTGCAAGGGCAAATGCTTGAATATCAGCCCTGCACACAACCAAAGCCTTTGCTCTTCTGTTAGCAATCCACCCACAGATGATGTCTTCAAGCACAGGAAATAATGGTTGTCGACCTTATCCACACTTACACTTAGCACTTCCCTCATCGGCCTGTTGACTGAGGTTAACGTACACTGCTCGCCATTTTTGGACCATTCGGAGATCTAACTTCTTCTCTTTACAGAAAGCTGTCAGGTTCTTTTCACGGGAGTCCTCCACGATTCCTTTTTTTCTTTTTGCACTCATCTTGTCTGTGTGGGGGGGTAATTGAAGACTTACGTGACCTGAGTGGCAACACAAAATGGCACCGGTTATGAAGAGAAGACACTACCACAGCTGCTCGTTACCATGAGCGTGTGCTTCCCATGCATTGTCTGTACTTTGACCGATCAAAGTACACCTGCGTGGGTTTATGGGCCAAGGATCTCAACCATGAAGTGTGAGTGATGATTAGGTTACAGTAAGAATCGGAACTGGGGCTTATTTTTGGGGTAGGGCTTATATCATGAACACCCTGGAAAAAACATGCTAGGCCTTGCTCTCTGGTTAGGTCTTATTTAGAAAGAAATACTGTAGAAGGTAAGAGTGAATACTGTATTCATCCCCAAAAAGGCAACAATGGAGATATTTTATTTTCTGAGTTAACAGATTTGATGAAATAGGCATGTGCTAAATAAACTGCATGACAAACTCTTGAATAGGATGTCAGGAGAAATTTCTTCTAATAATGATTAATTATCCAGTTGAAATGATGGGACCACTGTTAGCAACAGTAAATTAAGTTTAGAGTGGCAAGCATAGGTTAAACTGATGAAATCAGAATTATAGTATGTGTCCATTTGCTAAATAGCTGAGACAAAATCTGCAGTCTGTTTTGTGCACTGACAGTATAAGTAGAAAAGCTATTATAAAGCCATAAATGCACATTATTATGATGTCTTTTTTCAAATACTCCAATATTTATACATTTAATTAAAAGAGAAAAAAAAAGCTGTGCATGGAAAAGAGATTATTAATTGGAGTGTCTTAAACACAGCAACAAAATAACTCCAATTGTTTAACTTTGTTAACATTTATAGCCAAAATTTCCAAGTCAACAAATTCTGGCAACACTTTTATCAAGTATCATTTCTGACAGAAGAATTTGCTGCATATGTTCTTTAATAAATAATAGATATACACAGATTACCCTTTTGGCTCAAAAATACATGAAATTAAAATATTAAAATAAGTAAAGAAAAAAACCACGTGAAATACAATGTACTGCAAACAGATATACATTGATCTTTATTCTTGTGATGTTTCAGATAAATTACAGATTTCACATACATATCTTTCACATTATTTATTATTTTCTATTATTTTTTATTCTGCCCAAACTCTTGTTGTTTCAGTATGGCACAGCACACTTTCTATGCATACAAAGTAGGCATGTGTGCATTGTTCTGGGAAAATCTGCTTATCTGGGGGAAGGATAATTTAATACTTGACTATTTTATGATTTATTATACTTTACTCTCCAACTTAAAATACTAGTTGCCATGGCAACATGTTCCTGCAGTTGCTAAGTTATTATTTGAAAGAAACATTATGTTTGTTAGAGCATGTGCCGACATTTTATGAATTTCAGTTTATGAGAGCAGCAACTTAAGTTCGTATCATTCTTAAACAAAAACATTTTCTGATGATGATATTCTTTAATGTTTACTATGAATTTGTGAGTTTCACCTCTGCATTTCTATATCATTAACAACATACCACTGAAAAGGAAGCATAAGTTCTGATGGTCCATTTACAAGCTAATCAGCAAAGCATCCATACTCCATAAATCCAAATGAAACAACACGTAGCAAACAATTCAGTATAATTATAGATGACATGCTGGATACCATCAAGCAATAAATAACTATAAACCACAAAGAATAAGGATTAAGCTTTGGCTACACTTTACCTTGCAATATCTTGGAGATTCAAAAGGGGGAAAAATGAGAACAGAGTATCTGGCTGTCAAATAAATCATATATCTGCTAAAATATGCTACAGTATGGGGAAAATATATAAACAATAATTTTTGTTATAGTTAAAAATATCTACTGCAGATATGACACTAACACATCCTTGATCTTGCCATCACAAATATAGCCCTTCTTGCAGAAGCATGTTAAGAGTTTGGCTAAGGGGCAGCTGACCACTGCACAAAGTGTTAGGATGTATGAATGAGAAGCGCAGTTCTCACATTCTTTTCTGTTCTGGCATTTCAGAATGCCAGTACAGAAATGCACTTCAGTGCTTTATGCATGGAAAAGCAACAGCAAGCCATTTACTACAAATGTAGCAATTAAGTTTCTACAGTTTATTTATATTTTATTCTTCAATTGAAGAGCTAAGCGAGAGGGGATCTGGCTTCGCGCACCAGATTAAGACAGCAGATTTTTTTTTTCTCTTCAAATGAACAGTTAAGGGGTTGGAGGTGGAGGCTGGATCTTGCATGGAGTGCCAGAATGGATGAGTGGACCTTTTTTTTCTTTTCAATAAAAGAGCTAAAAAGGAGCAGTTATGGCTCCTCCTCCTTATACATCTCCATGCTTATCATTATTCATCATTAAATTGGATTATAAATCAGTAGCTTGTTTCCTTTCAAACTGACACAAGTTCTTCTGTAAATATCCCTGTGTTTAGAAACTTTTCAAATCAAAAGTTTCTGCAATTATTGGCTGACTAAATACAGTCTGCTGTAATTCTTCTCTATCACACCCTTTGCTAAATCTGCCACCTCTGTCTCTGAAATGTACTGCCATTTAAATATTTTGATAAGACAATCCCTGTCACAACAAATATAATGAGACATTTAAAAACAAATTCCTATGACTAAATACAGAAGTAATTAATCTGTATAACAGCAAAAAAAAATTATTTTTTATAAGAGTTCACATTACAGCCAAGTTATGGTGCACTTAAGTAAACTAAAAAAGAGCTTAAGGACACTGATAGGAAGATCAGTGATAAATTCTGAAATTAAAATATTGACTGAAATGTAAATAACAACACATCTTTCGTTAACTGTGCCAGGAAGTTAAGAATTAGCACCGAGCAATATTCAGAGCTACTCCAGAATAACACTGCACACTCTGACCCAAATGTAAATAGCTACTATCTTAGCTTACAAATGTAGTGCAAGTTCTACTGCACCTGCAGTTACAACGATTCCACATATCCTACAGTTCTAGCCACCCGCTATAATTACTATGGAGCAGGTGCTGTAAGCACTCTCAAAAACTAAGAACACCTCATACATGGAAGCTTAAAATATCCAAGCTTGCCTGATTATTAGTGCCAAGTATGGCCTATCTGCAGATTTTCTTAGCTGTTTAATTCCATCCTCTTCACTGGTTGTGTACCAGAAGTCTGAAGTATAGCCATTAATGCTGTCACACAATAATGGCTTAACTGTTGGCCCCCGGTAATGCTAGATCTGTTAGTCTCATTAACCTCATATCTGAAGCTATGGAATATATTACTTCAAGACTCAGTAATCTGAGCATTGAAAATCTCTTAACCCTTAACCCTGAACATTGATCATTTTGGCTTTGTTAAAAGCAGGTCTTACCACTCTAACTATATTAATTTCTTTGAAAAGGTCAACAAAGCAGTGAATATTGATTTTATAACTCGTACAGCAGTTCTAGATCTGGCCAAGTCCCTTGACATTATCCCCCATAGTCATTACTGACAGATGTGTAAATCTGACTAAAATGAATATGTTGTGTTGTAGATAGATAACTGATTGCCTGATAAAATCAAACCTCCCAACTGTCCAAAATTTTGTAGAATGTCTAGATTTTTGCCTAATATGTTTGTTCTATTCCTGATAAACTTTGTTTTTCTGACAAATTATTGAAAACTGATTTCATGACAAACATTTGAGTTTCAGACTATATCCTTCAGAAAATACATGATAATGTAAAATCTTTTATTCTAGCAACTAAGTTTATAAGAGCAATATGCAAAATATGTCCTTAATTTTGACCACACACACACACACACACACACACACACACACACACACACACACACACACACACACACATTATTTTGGCTTTATGGTAAGATATAATATATATATATATATATATATATATATATATATATATATACACAATCACACACACAACCATCAAACCAACACGCCTAATCTATTTTAATTTAAGTTTGCATACACTGTATTCCAAGATGGCCGCCAGCTAGGAAGCACAATTCCTCAGACAGCTCCTGACAAAAAGTTATAATCTAACCTAATCAGGGCTTCAGCACTTCTACTAACTCATCAAAAATCAAGAAATACTGTACTATACTGGATACCAAAGCATCTTTTCAGAAGATTTTGTAAAATATAAAGAATGTATATACTTATCTGCAAAGCCTCATGTGCTGACAGGGGAATATCTGAAAGCAGTCCAGGCCTCACTAATAAGCTGCAGGAATCTTCAGAGAAAATAAAAAACTTTGATAAATACAGTAACATGGACTCAATGGATGCTCAAACATCAAAAACAAGACTTTCACAATTAACTTCACCAGAGAAAGAAGTCTGTACAAAGAGATAAAAACTGCAAAACAGCAAACCGATCTACAGAAGCAGACTGCCAGAATGAAGACTGAACAATCCTTTTTAATGGAAGAACGCAAAGCAGCTCTAACACCTTTGCAGGAAGAAAACACTCCTTTTCTACAAAAATGCTTTTGGAAGTACTTTAGGTCAAATATTATCTAGGCTACAGAAAAATGAAAAACTGTAGAAAATGAAACCAAGATAGATGAAATCAGAATAAGTACTAATGCCACAGAAAACAATGTCTGAATTACAACAAAAATAATAGATCTAGAAGCAAGATCTAGAAGAAACAACATGCTTATCAGGGGCACCCCTGAATCATACGAACAAGCTTCTTTGAATACTGCAATAACAGAAATCTTTGAAATGCTCTTGGACAAAAATGCTGCAGTACAAAACTTTGTAATAGAGAGATTCCATAGAGCATTAAGAAAATCTCAAACTCTTAATACCCCAAGGCAAGTATATGTGAGATTATTGAATGCAGCTCATGCTAATGTGTATACAAGCTGGCAAAACTAGAAAACAAATCATTTGGAAAGGCAATAAAATAGCAGTTTCACAGGACCTACTCTTAGCTCTCAAGCAACAGAGACAAATTATATCACCTTTTTGTGCATACTTAATAAAAACAAAATAAAGTTCGAAATGAAGTATCCTGCTTCTCCACAATTCCAATACAAGTGATCTGCATACCAAGTAAAAAGTAAAGAAGAGGCAAGCTCAGATTTCTTAAAAGCATTCAATGAAATCCCTCCAAAATAACCAGGGAAATGTAAGTAACATTTATACTGTTCTTTTCAGCATTTAAAATGCATTTAAACTGTAAAATACCTTAATTCCGATGAAATACAGGCATTGCTGGTATTTATATGCATTATTTTGAAGTTTCTGAAGATTCATTACCTTTATATTGCAAGAAAAAGTCTCCATTGGATTTATTTCCCATTGCAACATCTAAAATAATTTTTCCAGGAAGCTGTGTCACACCAGACATCCTGTGACATCTGACCTCACACCACACATGTTAATTATCACATTCAGTGATGTCAGAGCCAATTCCAGTCTGTGGCAGCCAAGAAGTCCCGAAAAGAAGGAAGAACCATGTGAATACATTAAGATATCCAATAGCTTGACCAGATTGCCATCCAGGAAGTAAACTGTAGTATTACAAGGCTGAAAGTTGAGAGGCATCTATTCTTCTTGAAAAAGAACAATTAATGGCTCAAAAATCACACAGGTACTGCAAACTTCCTTAATTCACTAACTGTAAGTCTTTAAAGGCAGTTATTGAAGAAGATAGTTATGTAATTACTGGCAATCTAGATGATGCAAAGGAAGAAAGCAAGTTTTAAACAAGAACTGAATAAGAAAGCTAAGGTTAAAGTGATCCCTCCAGAATAAGAAGGCTTATGAAGAAAGATGCACTACAAGCTTGGACATAGCTGATATACTATTGTAAATAAAAATGACTTTATGCTCATTCATCAGGTTTTTTTTTATCTTTCATTGGACTAGTATTAGTCGGAATACTAGAGAAGGTCAAGTAACATTTTGTGTACTAGATGCATTTTAATATGAAGCATATTGTGGAGATACATCTTATGTTGATTTTCCATATGCTTATTGTTAGAAAAATATGTATTAATGTGATTATGCTTAATGCCAAATTAATAATCAAGTATTTTAATACGCTTTTCATTCTATTTTTCATGCACTGTGTTTTATACAAATTGAGTTTCATATGAGACTGAAAAAGATGCTTTTTGAAAACTGCAGTATGCTTTCTGAAACTTGCAAGTTGCCCTCTGATCTAGTAACTGCTAGCACAGCAATATTCTTGTTTATGCCTTGTGGAAATATACTTGAGAAGCAGGTGTTTATCTGCCAGGTCAGAAGTGAATGAATGAACAATGTCTTATGTTATAAATGTAATGATTTCAGGCAAACAGCTCTGTCCAGAGGATGGGAACCTCTGCAGCTGTAGTAATTTAGAGATAAAGTAGACAAAGGATTAATTAGAGAAATTAACTGCTAGCATTGTGCTTGATTTAGCCGTAGAATCTTGAATGTAACATAACATGTATCTAACTGAGAGCAACCAAGGCCATGTTGTTTTCCTTAGGAAGTTTCACACAAAAATTGATAAATCAGCAGAAATTCATGGGAAAGATGGTGAGCAGATGATGATGAAAAAGGTGGTAATCTGTTACGTTAGCATGGTAGGACATGATTAATTTGAGAATGTATAAAAATGAAAGTATTTCCTGTTTCTGGTTAGACAAACTCTGTATTAGCATGTTTTTGTCTCCTTGCTGCAAGATTAAAGTGTCTTAACCTGAACCTATCATGTTTTGATCATTTTTAAAGTATATTTTTCCTTTGACAGATTGGTCCTTCGGACCGGAAAGTACCTCTCACTCTAGGCCTAGGTCAGAATTGGGCCCGGTGGCATGCATGCGTACAGAGAAGAGGCCAAATCAGCTCTTCTGTTTTGAAAGACCTCCGACTGAATTGTCGTTCGAAAGAGGCCAGCCACTGTTTCTGATCTGGGATTGGAGGACGAGTCAATGATCCAGTGGATCAACTCACAGACGGTCAGGTAAGGAGGAATTACCTTATTTCTGTTTTAAGATCAGGGACTAAGTACAGAACTGTTTTTTTTTCAGGAAGATTTGCATGTGCAGATCAGGGACAGAAAAAGGGGTTACTGTTTTTGTCATAGATCAGGGAAACAGAATAGGTAGGCAGTTATTCTAGATAAACTGTGAAAAGGTATAGATTTGTGGTACCACATGCTAGAAAGGGTTACGTAACAATTTACAGCTTAGCTAAGACAGCAATGGGAAATCAGTGCGCAAAAAGTTCCCGGGGCACGCCCCTAACTGAAGACGCAAAGTATATGCAATTACAGCGTGCCGATAATGTTAAGTACTACACCAAATGGGTTGATAAGTATAAATTTGAGGGTAATTTAGATAAACTTGCACTTATGAAACTTGTAAAACAGTTAAAAATAGATGCGAGGAGGAGTAGAGAATGTATATGAATTCACAGACATAAAAAAAAGATTAAATTTTAGACCTAGCTCTTTTGAGCTTAGAGCTTTAAGGTAGAGGGGAGGAAAGTTACATTTTTGTGTGACTCAGGGGCTTCACAGACCCTGATACACCCTTACAAGTTACCAGAAAATACAGAATCACCAGATTATATACTAGTGAAAGCAGCCAATGGACAGCTGTATCGGGAGCCACTCTCCCATGACATAATAATAACAGACCCCGTTTCAGGAATGACCCAGAAAAGTAAGATTGTAGTTTCTGCAAAATGTCCAGTAAATCTTTTGGGCAGAGATTTGATGCAAATATTTGGCATAGCCATAGTTCCAACCATGCAGGGTATGAAAGCACAGCAACAAATGGATACTTTTGTAGTGCATGTCCGGAGGGTGAAACATATTATTGGTACAGCCAGGGCTTAGTTACGACTGGTCCAGAGGCAGTAACTGAAGAACTGATGAACGTAGCCATCAGCAAGTCCCTCTCCCTCGACATTGACAAACAGCATTTGTTGCATTGTACTCTATATTACTGTAATAGACCAGGACCTGATAAAGATTATGAACAGGAATTGTTTCAAAACCATGCAAACAGGCTGGTATTGCGAAATTTATACTGGGATGCAGAGGGGAACAGTTAAGCAAGCTGTTCATTGCCCCAGGAATTTTTAGCACTTTACAAATCTAATCGACTGCCACGTTAGTCTAACTAAAAATAAAATTTTAAAATGGGCAGACTTAGGCGAAAAAGTCACAAGGTGGGAAAAGCAGACAGAATTAGAGCTCTCCGAACAAGGAGTACAGAAACAGAAATTAAATTGGATTACACAGACACACCCAGCTGTGCACTCACAGGCTAGTAAAAATAGCTGAATATTACTCTTATTGGAAGAAGAGGAAAAAGCCTTGCAAGACATACCAGATATTCCTGGTCAGCAGGAAAATCAGATGTAGGACGTATACGAACAGCAGGACTAGTTACCATAATGCCAAAGTCAGCATTTAGACCCCAAAAAAGACAGCATCTCTTGAAAAAGGATGCAGAGGTAGGAATTAAGCCTATCATAGCAGCCTTACTTAAGGAAGGAGTCTTAATAGAATCTCCTGTTTTATTCTGTCTCACATATTTTTACCACCTCTATCCTTCTGACTATATGTTCCCCTACTCACCTTTCAGCAACTACACACTGCTGATTGTTCTTGCTCTTCTCCTGCTCTCCTTGTTTCTACCCGCTCCATTCACCCTGCGGGCTCACTCCGCTCCCCTACCCTGCCCCCAAATTCCACCCGCCCCCAGCACCTCTACCTTTATTCTACCATAACCACACCCACTATCTTCCCAAACCAATCAGTCTCCTCCTCACTAGTAACACCCACTGCCTTTTTCCCGCTCAAATTTTCCAACCCTCCTCATCTACCTGATCCCACCTATCCAATTAGGCCTTATCATCCTCTCCACAACCACTCCCCAGCATACCCACACTAATCCCTCACTTACTGTTCATCCCTCCCCCTCCTTTATGAACTTACTAGCTACTCTATATATATCCCTCTCTTGTAACTACCAACACTACACAGAAATAGTACCTCTAAATAGCCTATTCCACCATGTTATCTAAACACTCACAAATCTCCTATCTCTACTTTTACTTCTCAACCTATCCTACCTTCACTGCCTCACCCAGCCCCACACTCCATACCATCAACATTCCTTCCATGTAACTAACCATCTTTCCTTCTCTCCCCACATTCTTGGACCCCAATCTCCCCCCACCTTTATCCTATAACAAACATCCTACTTTTTCCCTACAAATATATTACCTCATATAAAACTCCTACCCCACTAATAACTAACAAACCCTTAATAATTTAACCTGAATCCAACCTACACTCCAAACTGTGCTATTACCTCTCTAACTCAATCTCATATCTGATCTGCAGTCTACTATCAGGTGACATCTATCCCAACCATGGCCCATCCAACTCATCCACCACAGACAAGTCCATATTCCTTACTTCTTTAAATTCTCAGAGTATAGTTAATAAAATCCCAAACTTCCATGCCTGGATAAATCATAATAAACCTGACATCCTATCCATCTCAGAACCTTGGCTAAAACCCCACATAAAAGACTCTGAAATTATACCACCAAATTACTCTATCATTAGAAAAGATAGATCCCACAAAAAAGGGGAGGAGTAGTCCTCATATACTCATCCTCCTTATCAGTCACTCCCTATAATAAGCCTACCCCACCCTTTAATAACGCTGAACTACTCCTTGCAATACTTCCAATTAACAAACATAAGCACATATGTATAGCTTCCCTCTACATCCCCTCAGGGGATAATATTTCTACTCTTGAACACATCCTCTCCTGGCTCTCCATCAACATCAGTAATGAAACAATAATCCTAGGAGATGTGAATATTAACTGGGCTTCCATTCAATCTCCTACAAACCCACTTAACATCAACCTCTACAACTTTTGACAACTAATTAACTCTATAACACATCCCTCAAAAAACCTTTCCAGTGGCAGTATTTTGGACTGGATTCTAGTCACACATCCTCAATACTTCTGACAGGGGTACTCTTCCTGATCCTCTTAGCGACCATATTCCCATCTTTACATACCGACTCCATTTATCCTTACATCGTTCCCACAACTCTATTACCATACGTAACCAAAAAAACTTTAACACAACATCCTTCACTAACTCCCTAAAAGCTATAAACTGGAACGGTCTAAAAACATTACCTAAAGAAACGGACTTGCTTGATGAAAGTATAATGGCACAAACCCACCAAAAACGAGTATCCAACTTGAATAGTACTCAGCAAGGCTTTAATAAGAAAAAGCTTGCTGTTATACAGAGAAAGTTGTGTATTGTGCCCTATGTAATGATTGTACTTCATTTTACATAGGAAAAACAGAAAGGAAATTGAAAGAACATATAGGTGAACATATAAGGGCCATAAGAGATGGAAATGAATTAAATGCTTTAGCCAAACACATTAATACAAATACATCGCACAACTTTAAACTTGCACTTATGAAACTTGTAAAACAGTTAAAAATAGATGCGAAAGGTCAACTAAAAAAGCAAAGACAATTAGGAGTCACTCAGGCGCATAGGTGGCTTGAGGAAGCAAATCGCAGGGAGCAGAGAATTAAAAATTCAAAGACAATGTTCTTAGATAAAGAAGACAATAACTTGGTAATAGCAACAGCCCCTCCTTCGCCCCCTCCACTTCCGTTACCAGAATATGAAGCGAGTGGATGAGCTGATCCACCTCCGCTATATCCAGCTGTCCCTGCAAAAGCACAACCGTTTGTCAGGGATCCTATCGAGACCAGGTCTCGAACACACGACTTGAGGAGGGAGATTGAATTAAATTAATTAAATAGAAGATCACAGGCTATGAGTGAAAAGAAGATATGTCCGCTCATAGAAGTACCAAATCGTCAGGCAGGACAGGATCCGACTCTTTTAGTTTATAGACCGTGGACACCGGAAAATATCCAGAAAGCCACGGAGGGGATTCCCCTCCCAAAAGTGAATTTTAGAAAATTTTTAGAAGACTTACAGGGTATGAGATTAAGTTACCATTTAAATGGAGAGGAAGTAGAAAAAGTAGTTAGACAAATTGTGGGTCCAAATTGGCACATGATCAGTGGCGACTGGAATCCTCGTGATGCACAACTTAGACCACTCCCACATACTAATGCAGAACTGGATGGCAGAGTGAAAGGTCTAACAGACCAAATCTCTGAAAAGTGGAAGCCTAGGGCTGATTGGACTTGCATTAATCAATGCATTCAACAGGAAGGTGAAACAGTTGATAGATATTATGCTAGACTGTTAGAGTGTTTTAATAATCACTGCAGAATGCAGATACCAGAAAACCAGACACATGATTCCTCATATGAACAACAGTTAAATAATGCATTCTTAAAGGGGAGTATAACTCCCATTAGTAGCTTTATTACAAAGCATATGGTAGATCATCAAACAAGCAGACTATAGCCATTACTTGAATATGTTGGACATGCAGAAAGACATTTTAATAGTAAAAAGAAAAAGAAAACTCAAGTATTTTCGGCAGAAGATGGGTCAGAAGTATTTGTAGTACAAATTGGGAAAAAGGGTAAAAAAAATACCCAGGGAAATATACAATATGACAAACGATCAAAAGATTTCGAAGAAAAAAAGAAAAAGGGTGAATGTTTTAAGTGCGGAAAAAAAGGACATTTAGCGAGGGATTGTACGTTAAACAAGAAGGCGACTACAGAAAATAAGGAGGATGAGGAATGACTATATGATAATCGTGAATCATTGGAAGAGAGTAAGCAGGGAAAAGTAAGTGCAAATATGATAGCAGGAGTAGAGAATGTGACACAAGGAGTAGAGAATGTATATGAATTCACAGACATAAAAAAAAAGATAAAATTTTAGACCTAGCTCTTTTGAGCTTAGAGCTTTAAGGTAGAGGGGAGGAAAGTTAAATTTTTGTGTGACTCAGGGGCTTCACAGACCCTGATACACCCTTACAAGTTACCAGAAAATACAGAATCACCAGATTATATACTAGTGAAAGCAGCCAATGGACAGCTGTATCGGGAGCCACTCTCCCATGACATAACAATAACAGACCCCGTTTCAGGAATGACCCAGAAAAGTAAGATTGTAGTTTCTGCAAAATGCCCAGTAAATCTTTTGGGCAGAGATTTGATGCAAATATTTGGCATAGCCATAGTTCCAACCATGCAGGGTATGAAAGCACAGCAACAAATGGATACTTTTGTAGTGCGACCGGAGGGTGAAACATATTATTGGTACAGCCAGGACTTAGTTACGACTGGTCCAGGGGCAGTAACTGAAGAACTGATAAATGTAGCCATCAGCAAGTCCCGCTCCCTCGACATTGACAAACAGCATTTGTTGCATTGTACTCTATATTACTGTAATAGACCAGGACCTGATAAAGATTATGAACAGGAATTGTTTCAAAACCATGCAAACAGGCTGGTATTGTGAAATTTATACTGGGATGCAGAGGGGAACAGTTAAGCAAGCTGTTTATTGCCCCAGGAATTTTTAGCACTTTACAAATCTAATCGACTGCCACGTTAGTCTAACTAAAAATAAAATTTTAAAATGGGCAGACTTAGCCAAAAAAGTCACAAGGTGGGAAAAGCAGACAGAATTAGAGCTCTCCGAACAAGGAGTACAGAAACAGAAATTAAATTGGATTACACAGACACACCCAGCTGTGCACTCACAGGCTAGTAAAAATAGCTGAATATTACTCTTATTGGAAGAAGAGGAAAAAGCCTTGCAAGACATACCAGATATTCTCTGGTCAGCAGGAAAATCAGATGTAGGACGTATACGAACAGCAGGACTAGTTACCATAATGCCAAAGTCAGCATTTAGACCCCAAAAAAGACAGCATCCCTTGAAAAAGGATGCAGAGGTAGGAATTAAGCCTATCATAGCAGCCTTACTTAAGGAAGGAGTCTTAATAGAATCTCCTGATTCACCATGTAATACACCTTTATTTCCTGTCAGGAAAGCAAACAGGAAATGGCGTATGGTCCAAGATTTACAAGCTGTAAATAATGCAGTTATACCCAGGGCACCAACGGTGCCAAATCCACACACCTTACTGAATGATTTAAAGCCAGAGCAAAAATATTTTTCAGTGGTAGACATTAGTAATGCATTTTTCTCTATACCGATACACCCTGACAGCCAATATTGGTTTGCATTTACATTTCAGGGAAAGCGGTACACATATACAAAATTACCACAGGGATATTGTAAAAGTCCAACAATATTTGCACAGGAAATGGCAAGCAACCTGGCGGGATTTATCCCACCAAAAGGTAGTCAGATTTTACTTTATGTAGACGACATTCTGCTGGCAGCCCCCACCCAGCAAGAATGCAAAGAGGACACAATAGCTTTATTACAATTTTTAGCTACTCACGGTCACAAAGTAAACAAAGACAAGCTACAGCTTTGGAGAAAACAAGTTAAGTACTTGGGATATGTAATATCCAAAGAAGGTAGAATATTAGATGAAGATCAAAAAACAGCAATTTTACAAGCACCTAGACCAACTACCAAAAAGGAAATAATGTTCTTCCTGGTAACTACTAATTTCTGTTGGAATTGGATACCGAACTATGCTTTGGAATCTGCTCCACTGGCCGATTTAATATTTAAAAAGCCAATGGCAGCACAAGATTTATTACAATGGACACCTGAAGCAGAAGCAGCATTCTGTAAGCTGAAATAACTGATAGCATCATCGTTAGTTCTAGGATTACCAAACTATCACAAGCAGTTTATTCAAACAGTAAATTGTAAGCAAGGTTATATGACATCAGTATTGACACAGCAACATGGGGACAAACAACGCCCCATAGCTTACTATTCATCACAGTTAGACCCAGTCACGCAATCCCTGCCCCACTGTGTACAAGCAGTAGTTGCAGCTGCAATGGCAGTGCAGGCTTCGGCCTCAGTAGTGCTATTCCACCCTCTCACGTTGAGAGTGCCTCACGCAGTCGCAATTATCTTACTGCAAAACAAAGTAGCATATCTTTCTCCAGCTAGGCATCTTTCCTGTATGACGATACTGTTGAGCCAACCTCATATGACAATTGAACAATGCACAACTTTAAATCCGTCAACTTTGCTTCCAACCCCTGCAGATGGCAAACCACACTGCTGCCTGCAGGAAATTGAGCAAAAGACATTACCAAGACAGGACCTTATGGATGTTCCCTTGAATGATGCCGAGGTGACATACTACATGGACGGCTCATGCAGGAGGGGTCCTACAGGACAGAACCTAGTGGGGTATGCAGTCGTTTCTAATACTGAAACTTTGGAGGCAAATTCTTTACCACACAACTTATCTGCACAAGCGGCAGAATTGATTGCCTTGACAAGGGCATGTACCTTAGCAAAAGGAAAAAAAAGTGAATATTTATACTGACAGTCAGTATGCTTTTTCTACTGTACATGTTTTTGTACAACAGTGGAAAAATAGAGGAATAATAACATCTACTGGTAAACTGATCAATCATGCGCAATTTATTTTAAACTTGTTAGATTCAATTTAGTTACCTAAAAAAGTAGCTATTTGCAAATGCGTAGCTCATATGAAACAACAGGATAGAATTTCAAAAGGTAATGCACGGGCTAATACAGCTGCAAAGCAGGCAGCTTCAGCCACAGAAACTTTTCTTTTGAGTGAGGAATTACAACCCTCAGAGACTTTAGATTTAAAAATGTTAAAAACAATGCAAACACTTACTACAAATATAGAAAAACAAAATGGATAAAACGAGGAACAATCCTCGAAAAGGGACTGTACATCTCCAAGGAAAAGAAACAGATTTTGCCATCTAATTTTTTTAGATATGCAGCAATGTTGAGCCATGGGCAGAGCCTTGTCTCAGCAGGGGGGATGGTACAGTTAGTGAATCGAGTATTTACAACCTATGGATTTACCAATTATACAAAAAGTTTTTGTGCAGCATGCTATGTTTGTAATAAGCATCATGCACAAGGGGCGTTGAAGCCTAAGCAAGGGAATTTTCCTACACCACCGTATCCGTTCCATACTATTTGTATGGATTTCATAGAATTGAATAAATGTGAAAATAAGAAGTATTGCCTTGTTATTATAGACATGTTTTCCAAATGGGTAGAAGCATTTCCAACTAAAAATCCAGATGCAGCTACTGTTGCAAAGGTCCTTGTTAAAGAAATTATATCCAGATTTGGTATACCGGAAAAGATTTATAGTGATAACGGGACACATTTTGTGAACCAAATGATTCAGCAACTTAGTCGCTATTTTGGAATATCATTAATGAACCACTGCGCTTATCACCCCCAGTCTGCAGGGTTAGTAGAGAGGCATAATGGGGTTTTGAAGAACAAACTTAGGAAGTTAATAGCAGAGACACAGAAAAACTGGGTGCACTGTTTGCCTTTAGCACTGTTAAGTATGAGAACTGTTCCAAATGCGAAGGGATTAACTCCTTTTGAAACTTTGTTTGGGAGGGCATATTATACACCTCAGTGGAAACCTCTCATGTCTACAGGGCAGGAGGCTGACAGTTCACTTGCAGGGTATATGAGGCGATTTTTGAATAACAAACTGTTTCAGTTAAATTCTGTTTCAGATAAAGAGCAACCGAAATCGGAAGCACCAGTAGACCCAGGCACCTGAGTCTGGGTAAAGATTGTGAAGCGAAAGAATTGGAGTTCTCCGAAGTGGGAAGGTCCATACCAAGTATTACTGTCAACACCCACTGCAGTCAAGATCACAGAGCGAGCTTCCTGGATTCATTTGACGCACTGTAAACTGGTTAAAAACTTTGAACTGGTTAAAAACTTTGAACTGGACAAAAACTTTGTTACTGTTGCACAACAAGAACAAAATGGCCAGGTACACAGTGAGTAGAGACATTGAGCAACCTCAGAAAACTTGTATGATCATTTTTATTGCAATATTAATCACACTGTTCTTTTTGTTGTGGCCACTCCTTTTTCCTGCCACAAAGGTTAAACTGATTAGACATAATAAACCAAACGTAGACTGGCATCCGAACTTTAACACTTATCAGGCAATTACACGTGTGTACGCAGAGAATTTTAATGTTCCGAACTACTGGGTCTGTACGGCCATACCAACAGCATACGGGGGTTTATTAATGACTGCTATCCCCTAGAGGTCAATGAGACCTGGGAAAATCTGTTTTTTGACACAGTTGCTATTAAAGCACATGATAAAGTAGCACTGTATTTGCCTATGACACAAAAAGGAATTGTATGTTTCTATAAAAATGATACCATCCATGTGGGATGGAGCAAGTGTAATGTTACAGGACAGTATAAATGTTATAGAAAACCAAATGATTTGAGTGGATCTTGTAGTACAGATTATGACTAATTTTTGAAATCTATGCATAAGACTCTTGATCAGGTACAACGCAATCCTGTACTTTTAAACAGTTACCTGTAATAGATAGAAAAATGTTTCATGCAGGGCAGTCATTTCTTAACAAAGTAATAACTAAGGTAGAAGACTGTTATTTTGTGTGTGGTAAAAAAGCATATAAATGGTTACCTGAGAATTGGTCTGGCAGTTGTTTTTTGAGGTACCTGGTTCCGGCCATCCGACACACTGCAGCTTTGCCTTAGGGAAGTATTCGAAATACTCAAGACGTAACCAAAAAGACTGTTAAAAAAACTGATAATCCAGTGGGACGAATTGAAGCAGGCTGGAAAGACCATCGTGATGTGGGAACCAAACTTGTGCACATGGACTTGAGTGATGCTGTTATATCCTGGGCAGGTATATCACCCATGTATGGCGGAGTTAAATCAATATGGGAGCTGCAAAAACTGTCCAAACTTCTCGAAGTAATAAGTAATGTGACCTTTTCTGCTCTTGAACTAATAACTGATGAACAGAATGCCACGAGAACTGCAGTGCTCCAAAACCGAATGGCTCTTGACTTCACCCTAGTGGCGAGAGGCGGAACTTGCGCTTTGATCAAAGAAGAATGCTGTGTGTTTATTCCTGACCATCAGCATGAGATTAACGATCGTCTCGAGGTGATTCAGCAAGTGTCGGCCATGACCAAGCCAGGCCCAAACCCTCTGACAGACTTTTTCCAGAATGCCTTTGGGGGGTGGGGCTCCATTTTTATGAACATATTGATTGCTATTGGAGTAGGATTACTCCTAATAGGAGTTTGTATTTGTTGTGGAATCCCCTGCATGAAGAGATTAATTAAAAAATTCATAGATATAGCTGTATCTGAGACTATGTATCAAAGTACTGAATTTGAAGAGCTGCTAAAATGCGAAACACTTTCATAAAAGTTTAAACTGAATGACTTTCTTAACTGCAAATCCTGAATGGAAGAGGTTAGGAAAAAAAGCAAGCTGTTTATTCTTTTTTGAAAATAGAATAAAAAGTATTAACAGGAGGGAACTGTTAGAAAAATATGTATTAATGTGTGTATGCTTAATGCCAAATTAATAATCAAGTATTTTAATACGCTTTTCATTCTATTTTTCATGCACTGTGTTTTATACAAATTGAGTTTCATATGAGACTGAAAAAGATGCTTTTTAAAAACTGTAGTATGCTTTCTGAAAATTGCAAGTTGCCCTCTGACCTAGTAACTGCTAGCACAGCAATATTCTTGTTTATGCCTTGTGGAAATGTACTTGAGAAGCAGGTGTTTATCTGCTAGGTCAGAAGTGAATGAATGAACAATGCCTTATGTTATAAATGTAATGATTTCAGACAAACAGCTCTGTCCAGAGGATGGAACCTCTGCAGCTGTAGTAATTTAGAGATAAAGTAGACAAAGGATTATTAGAGAAATGAACTGCTAGCATTGTGCTTGATTTAGCCGTAGTATCTTGAATGTAACATAACATGTATCTAACTGAGAGTAACCAAGGCCATGTTGTTTTCCTCAGGAAGTTTCACATAAAAATTGATAAATCAGCAGAAATTCATGGGAAAGATGGTCAGCAGATGATGATGAAAAAGGTGGTACTCTGTTACGTCAGCATGGTAGGACATGATTAATTTGAGAATGTATAAAAATAAAAGTATTTCCTGTTTCTGGTTAGACAAACTCTGTATTAACATGTTTTTGTCTCCTTGCTGCAAGATTAAAGTGCTTTAACCTGAACCTACCGTGCTTTGATAATTTTTAAAGTATATTTTTCCTTTGACACTTATATAGGAGGAACATAATAAGGGTACTTATAACATATACTCATAAAATATCTGCATAATACAATATGTAGTAGCAAAGTCCATTGTTCTACAAAAACAAGTTCTAATGTCTGAACTATATAGCACTCAACAGAAGGATTTGTGATAAAAGATTATATCTAGCCACATGGTTGCATCTATAACATTATATATATTTTTATTGAAATATGACATTACAAGCCACAACTTACCCTACTGCCTAATTGGGTTAATGACATCAATATTTGTTATGTTATTAAAGTTGCTGTTTGGGTGGTGTTTATCCTTGCAGTGTTGTGATGTTTTTTTGGAATGCAAAATATTTACTGTAATATATTTGTTTTTTCAGTTCTAGAATGATGTTTATGTTACTTGTGTACTGGTTTAACCTTTCTCTTTCAGAGGATAGTGATAAGTGGTCAAGCACTAAGGAAATTCTGAAAGAGAGTTATGTTACCTTTTCCTCTCACGCTATTATTTCTCAATACACAGTAACACAGTAACACAGTAACCTTTACTCAAAATTCTTTGACAAAGATCCCACCCATAACACACACAGTTAATTCAGGTACAGGATTCTCTAAAATAATACTCACACAAGATGATTAACATAGCCTCATGGAATGTAAATGTCTTACAGGGCATTAAAAAGAAAAAGCTAGTTATGCACCTCATATACAAGTTGAAGACAGATATAATGTTTTTGCAGGAAACTCATATGACTATGGAACAATGGGACAAGGGAATACAAAAAAAACACTAAATGGATTCAGAAAATAATAGCAGCTGGGGACAGTACCTCATCAAGAGGAATAGCTATAATAATTAAGAAATCTTTTAAAGGCAACATCATTAAACATAGTTATGACACTAAAGGGAGCTGGTGCTATTTCACATGTTTGCTTCCAACATACAAAAAATCTGTATTAATTTATACTGTTTATGGTCTTTATAACTATCAATTTGATTTCTTAATAGAAATGCATAACTTGCTAAATAAGCACCCAGATCATCTAATTATAATTGGTGGATATTGGAATATAACAATTAATTCACTCAAAGATAGGTCAAATAAAAAGTATAGTCAATCTCCCCAAACCACAACATTTTTTATCAAAACTAATTGAAGATTTCAGACTAACATATTCCTTTGAACTTAACAACACAGAAAGTCTAGGTACCAGACACACATATTTCTTCCCATACCATAAATCCTGGCTAGAATTGACATATTTCTAATTTCTTAAAGCTTTGCTCATTATGAAGTACAGTATAACTCAGAACCTAGATCATTATCAGACCATTCAAAAATAAATCTAATTATAACATAAAATAAAACTGATTTTACTACCCATGTTACATCATACTGGACATAAAACTCAAACCAGTTAAAAATTAAAAAAGTGGAACAAGAGATTATAAATTCTCTTATGCACTTAAATGAAAACTTTGCAAACAGTGATATCCCTTTGGATATTCAATGGGCAGCCTTTAAAGTTATGGCTAGGGGTACCCTCATCCAAAAAGCATCATATTACAAAAAACAAAGAAAGGAAAATATAAGTAAAATATAAAGTAAGCTAAGACATTTTGAACTTGAACTACAAAGAAATTGCACTCCTACTATTGAGGAACAAATAGCAAGTCTACAGAAACAGGTAAACGAGATTCTAACGCAACAATATACATTTACAGACCTTAGAATGCTACATAAATATGCTGAGTGGGCTCATACCCCTTCCAAAATGATAGCAATACTTATCAATGTAAGGAACCCCACTTGTAAAAATACAAGAAATTAAATATAAAGACAATATTTATAACTCTGATATTGAAATAATAGGGTTTTTTGAAGAAATATTTCATTACCATTTATGGTCCACAACATCATATTAATGACAGCCTATTCCAAACCTTTGTGAATAACTTAGAATTCCCTCAGATTACTGAATCTCAATCTAATAATCTCAAAAGCCCATTAACAGAAGAGGAAGTAAGTATCCTTAGACGTTGCTTGGATGGTATAAACTACTGGCCTATAGGTTTTGTCTTCAAATCATTTGATACTGTGACTTTTGTTATTGTTTGTTGCATTTTATGTTTGATACCTGTAAACTATGACTATTTGAGTTAACATGTTTTTATATCACTAATCTACAATTCCTCTCTCACCTTTTTCCCCTGTTCTTCAGCTGTCCCATCATACCCTGAACTACCCACTTTGAATACACCTGGGTGGACACTTGGCCCAAACCATTTTTACCAGCAGTTCAACCTGCCGCTCAGCCAAGTAAATCAAACTGTACTGAACCAGCTTATCCCAGAAGGACTTAAGGAAGTATGTACATCTGCTGCTAAATCGTGAATTTTATTGCTTTTAGGCCCTACTAGTTGTTCAGTGCGCTCCCCTGCCTAAATAGCCAGCAGCCCAACTCTTATTCTATTGTATCTCTGCACTCCCTCCACATCCAGTTCCCTGATTTATATTAGCTCCTATCTCCCCTCAGCCCTATCTAGTCCAGGGACTGCCCAGGTGGGTTACAAGCTGCATTTCTGCATTTGTCCACTCTTACCACTAATCCTGACTCTAATTCTCTCACTACTGGTTCTCTCTTTAAGTTATAGCTTTTCCTGTTTTATTCTGTCTCACATATTTTTACCACCTCTATCCTTCTGACTATATGTTCCCCTACTCACCTTTCAGCAACTACACACTCTGCTGATTGTTCTTGCTCTTCTCCTGCTCTCCTTGTTTCTACCCGCTCCATTCACCCTGCGGGCTCACTCCGCTCCCCTACCCTGCTCCCAAATTCCACCTGCCCCCAGCACCTCTACCTTTATTCTATCATAACCACACCCACTATCTTCCCAAACCAATCAGTCTCCTCCTCACTAGTAACACACACTGCCTTTTTCCTGTTCAAATTTTCCAACCCTCCTCATCTACCTGATCCCACCTATCCAATTAGGCCTTATCATCCTCTCCACAACCACTCCCCAGCATACCCACACTAATCCCTCACTTACTGTTCATCCCTCCCCCTCCTTTATGAACTTACTAGCTACTCTATATATATCCCTCTCTTGTAACTACCAACACTACACAGAAATAGTACCTCTAAATAGCCTATTCCACCATGTTATCTAAACACTCACAAATCTCCTATCTACTACTTTTACTTCTCAACCTATCCTACCTTCACTGCCTCACCCAGCCCCACACTCCATACCATCAACATTCCTTCCATGTAACTAACCATCTTTCCTTCTCTCCGCACATTCTTGGACCCCAATCTCCCCCCACCTTTATCCTATAACAAACATCCTACTTTTTCCCTACAAACGTATTACCTCATATAAAACTCCTACCCCACTAATAACTAACAAACCCTTAATAATTTCACCTGAATCCAACCTACACTCCAAACTGTGCTATTACCTCTCTAACTCAATCTCATATCTGATCTGCAGTCTACTATCAGGTGACATCTATCCCAACCCTGGCCCATCCAACTCATCCACCACAGACAAGTCCATACTCCTTACTTCTTTAAATTCTCAGAGTATAGTTAATAAAATCCCAAACCTCCATGCCTGGATAAATCATAATAAACCTGACATCCTATCCATCTCAGAAACCTGGCTAAAACCCCACATAAAAGACTCTGAAATTATACCACCAAATTACTCTATCATTAGAAAAGATAGATCCCACAAAAAAGGGGGAGGAGTAGTACTCATATACTCATCCTCCTTATCAGTCACTCCCTATAATAAGTCTACCCCACCCTTTAATAATGCTGAACTACTCCTTGCAATACTTCCAATTAACAAACATAAGCACATATGTATAGCTTCCCTCTACATCCCCCCAGGGGATAATATTTCTACTCTTGAACACATCCTCTCCTGGTTCTCCACCAACATTAGTAATGAAACAATAATCCTAGGAGATGTGAATATTAACTGGGTTTCCATTCAATCTCCTACAAACCCACTTAACATCAACCTCTACAACTTTTGACAACTAATTAACTCTATAACACATCCCTCAAAAAACCTTTCCAGTGGCAGTATTTTGGACTGGATTTTAGTCACACATCCTCAATACTTCTGACAGGGGTACTCTTCCTGATCCTCTTAGTGACCATCTTCCCATCTTTACATACCGACTCCATTTATCCTTACATCGTTCCCACAACTATATTACCATACGTAACCAAAAAAACTTTAACACAACATCCTTCACTAACTCCCTAAAAGCTATAAACTGGAATGGTCTAAAAACATTACCTAAAGAAACGGACTTGCTTGACGAAAGTATAATGGCACAAACCCACCAAAAACGAGTATCCAACTTGAATAGTACTCAGCAAGGGTTTAATAAGAAAAAGCTTGCTGTTATACAGAGAAAGTTGTGTATTGTGCCCTATGTAATGATTGTACTTCATTTTACATAAGGAAAACAGAAAGGAAATTGAAAGGACATATAGGTGAACATATAAGGGCCATAAGAGATGGAAATAAATTAAATGCTTTAGCCAAACACATTAATACAAATACATCGCACAACTTTAAATTTGTAGTATTGGATGCCCTGAAAGTAGACACTAGAGGGGGGGCCTGGCAATTATTATTGGAAAGATGTGAGTTAGAATGGCAACTAAGATTGAATGCCAATTATTGGCCAGGCTTAAATAATTGTTTATCTATTGGTAGTATTTTAAAATTAAAATCATTAGTTAGATAATGTGTTTTTAAATTTAATTCATTGTTATTTAATAGGATATTTATAAAATTCATTAATTTAAAAATTATAATTATTTATTTATTATTTTATTTTTATATTTCACATTTAATATAAAAATTTTATAATTATAATTATATTTTAAACAAAAACAAAATAAAATGAATATTCAAATATTTTAAGGAATATTATTTTAAAAAATTATTTTTTATGAATATCATCTTATGTATTATTAAATTCATTCATTTATCACTTATTATGACATTACCATTCACATTTGCGTCTTTTTAGATTCATTATTGTGGGCCAACTAATAAATTACTCACAAATCTATATAAATTTTGGTATCATATTCACGAATACACATACATCTATAATTAATTTTCTGAACATTTTTCATAGAACAAATTAATATCACCGATATTATTTTTACTGCATTTTTTAGATGTCACCCTTAAAACCTTATAAACTTGGGTTGAGCGCTTTTTTACATACAAGCGCACATTTGTTAGTATCATTAGACTTTTGCAAGAGACGCTTTATTTCCATACATATACATTTAATTGGATTCAAATTTATTATGATATTACCATTAACGTATTGTGTCTATTTTAGAGACATAGTAATGGGTCAACTAAGAAATTATTTATACATTTACACAATTAAGGGTATTAAGTATTTATTAATACACACACAATGTACAACTTACATATCATTCATGGAATATAGCAACAATTATAATTATTACTTTAATCACTGTTATTGTATATTTTCAGAGGCTAGCTTAAAAACTTTATGAACACGGGTTGAGCGCTTTCATATACAAGCGCACACTCGCTAGCTTTATATACATTTAAGTGATGGTTCACGTTAACTTACAAACATTCACTCAGATTAACATTTATATTCCATATAATTTGGAGTTGTTTTGTATAAGGATTTATAGTGGTGAGCAAACTTTCTTTCTTTAATTACTATTTACTGATCACACGTTGCTTTTTCAATTATCCTTCATTTATTCCTTATTTATTGATGATACGCTGCTTTGTTTTGATGCATATTTGATGCATTTCGTGTATGCATTTTAGATGTATTATTGGGTGTATTCTTTAATCATATAAGTATTTGTTTAGTACAGATTTCAGCGTTGTGCTCATGGAGATAGTACTTGTATTGTTTATTACAGTACTACAGCACTATTTTACGTATTGGTTTTATATTGTTAAAAGCTTTAAAGCATGCTATTTCTTTAATTTTTTGAATGTATTTAATTGATTACATCACTGACTCAATTTATTTAAACCACAGGAAGTGATGCAAAACTGTTTTTGAAAATGTTTGGCATGAGCCAAACGAAAGCACTTAACTTTAACTGTCTTTTTTACGCATTGTGGATTTTCTTATTAAACCCTTGCTGAGTACTATTCAAGTTGGATACTCATTTTTGGTGGGTTTGTGCCATTATACTTTCGTCAAGCAAGTCCGTTTCTTTTGGTTTTCATTGGTTTATTTACACTATTATTGTCTTAAAAACATTACCTCTCAACAATGCAGTTGCTCACTAACACCTCATTCCTAAAAATTCTAGACTACCAGGCTCCCATAAGGACAAAGAGAATAAAAACTAAAACAGCCGCTTGGCTTACTAAAAACACACTAACTATTATGAGGCAAAGAGATAAAGCCTGGGCTCATTACCTAAAAAATAGGTCCCCCCTCACCCTTCTTGAATACAAAACACTTCGAAATAAAGTAAAAAAACTCATCATTTCCGACCGACAAAACTTTTTCTCCACACTACAAAACAACAACAAAACTAACCCTCAGAAATTCTGGAAAGTTAACCCCGGCAAACTAGACACCCCCTCCCCTGACCCTAATGCTACTGGCACTGACTTAGCAATCCAATTTAACAATTTTTTCATTGACTCTATTTCTAAACTTACTTCATCTTTCTCTAATACCACCACAATCTCCACATCACCTCCTCCCTCCTCTACCATTACTCTTCCCTGTTCTTCCACCACTCCCTCACTCTCCCCCACTAACTCACAATCCTTCACCCCTTCTTCTACTATCACTCACCCCTCTCCATCTCCTTCCCCTACTTCCCACACTTCCCAGTGTCCTCCCTTCTCATTAAAACCAATTCCCACTTTTACTATAAAAAAACTCCTCAGAAATTGAAGCCATGCTCCAATGCTCCAGATAATATCCCTGTTGATTTTCTCAGTCTAGCCACCGAAGCAGTCACCTACCCCTTTAGCATTCTAATTAACCATTCAATCCAGGAATGCATAGTACCCAAAATTTGGAAAAGGGCCTTCATTATACCATTACATAACGGAGGCAACAATAATAATGTTACCAACTTCCGTCCCATTGCTATCCTGTCTCCCATCTCTAAACTCTTAGAAAAATGCATACAACAGCAACTTCTTCCACACCTCTTAGATAATCAGCTTGTAACACCTACACAACATGAATTCAGGCCAAATCACAGTACTATGACTGCCCTTCTCTCCTTCCTTGAAACTATTAATAAAGCCTGGGATTCTGGCCTTATTGTTTCCACCCTACTACTTGACCTTTCTAAAGCCTTCGATACTATCACTCATAGCCTGCTTTTAACTAAACTCTCTAAACTTAACCTATCCCCTTCTTCCTTGAATTGGTTCTCCAGCTACTTATCTAACCTCATTTCTTAATACCCCAACTGGAGTTCCCCAAGGATCCATATTAGGTCCTCTTCTTTTTAATATATTTATAAATGATTTCCAGAACTATATTCCTTTCTCAAATATCATCCAATATGCAGATGATTCAACCATCATCTGCTCTGCCACATCTACCCCTGTACTCCTAAAACTTACTCAAGAAGCTTTTTCAACCACTGAGCAATGGATGAAAAGAAACCAACTTGTATTAAATGCCTCTAAAACCAAACTAATGGTATTTACTCCCTCTAAAACTACTTCATTCAACTTTAGCTCCTTCACTATCACTAGCCAAAACAATATACCTCTGGAACTGGTATCAGAGACCAAATTACTTGGGGTCCAAATTGACAACCAGCTTAAATTCCATTCCCACTTACAACTAAACATCAAAAAGACCCATCAAAAACTAGGCATGCTCTACCGACAAAATCATTACCTTACCCCTGCCACTAAAGTAACTCTCTCTACTTCCTTTCTTATCCCCTCCCTTCTCTACGGAACTCTTCTTCTCACTAACCTACAATCCTCTCTTAAATCTCAACTTTCCTTCTGCTACAACAAAATTGCCAAATTTGCTACCAGCCATAAGTCGTCCTCCCATCACTGCTCTTCTCTCCAAAAACTAAAATGGCTGGAACTACCAAATCAACTCATCTATACACAACTAACTCTTGCACATAAGCTCATTTTTAACCCCACCCTCTGTCCTTCCCTCTCTTCTACCTTTAAGATGTACCTTCCTGATTGAGTACTAAGGTCCAATAATCAAAATCTAATAGAAGTGTACAAACCATCCCATCCACCAGGCAAAAATCTTCTATCTTATGGTTTAGCACGTCTCTGGAACTTCCTACCACCTTCCATTCATACCACTTCTAACCATTACTATTTCAAAAAATCTCTTCACTCACACCTAATATCCCAATGGGAATGCTCCTGCTCTCTCCCCACATAACAAATGATATCAAACTCCTGTTCCCTTCATTCTATGAAAAACAAACTCCTTTTTCCCTTCATTACATGCCTTAGATTCCTTCTCTCTCTCTTTCTCTCTTCTCTTTCGATCTTATTCTCATCAAAAACGTTCTCATTCTATCATCTCTCCATATACTTATATTCCAGTACTTATATGTTAGTTGTAAATAATGCATCAGACTGTTACTACTTATATGTGATTTGTAAACAATGAATCAGACTGTAACTATGAACTGTATGTTCCTAAGAAGAAATGCCTCTCAGCTGTACAATGCAATGTTCCATTGCCAGTCAGTTTTAACTCCAACCTCACCACTAGTGTGTATTATTTGCAATGTTTGCTGTATTAATTGTAAATGTCTTGCTCAAAACTACAATCCTTGTATAAAAATAATCTTTAAACTATTGTAACCTAGCTTTTCTCCCCAGGACTCCATTGAAAATGGGTTCAAATGGCCCAATGGACTATCCTGGTAAACCAACTGCAAATAAATAAACAAATAAATAAATAAATAAGGCTATTGATAAATTAAAACCTGGGAAAGCTCCTGGTCCTGATGGGTATGTAGCAGAATTTTATAAACATTTTAAGCAACAAATAACACCAATACTTCTAAATTTATACAACTATATAATAAAAGTTGGGATATCAAACCTTTATCTGAACAACTCCAAAACCGTACTTATCCCAAAATCGAATATAAATTTCACAAATCTGAACAACTATAGACCTACAGCTCTGATAAATTTGGATATTAAGATATTTTCAACATTTTTAACACAAATAATATGGAATGTAGCCCCAGTCGTAATAGCACCTGAGCAGCTAGGCTTTATGAGTCAGAGACAAGTAAAGGACAACACATTAACCATTGATGCCCTAACCCGCTTATGTGCCAAGGACAAATCCTCTAAATATGCATTATCAGTAGATGCAACAAATGCCTTTGACAAGAGTCAATCAAAAATTTCTCCTCTTTGTACTATATCAATTTGGACTCCCAAAAGAATACATAAAATGATTAAAATGGTATATGCTAAAGCAACTACAACTCTTTATATTAATAAGAAAACTTCTAACCGAGTACAAATAGTTAATGGAACCAAACAGGGATGCCCACTCTCACAAAACCTGTTTAATTTTTATATAGAAACATTACTACTGCAAATTACCCAGAGAACATACCATCATCTTATTTCTGTATCAAAAACTCAAATAAAATACACAGCTTTTGCAGATGATCTCAATATTTACTTCCAATATCCCAATACTGATTTAAATAAAATCATATTGTCCATAGATAAGTTTTCCATGGTCTCAAACTATATAAATTAATCTTAAGAAGTCAATCATTTATCCAATTAACCCACTGGGATATAAGGAATTTTACTTTCCAGAGACTAATGTTAAAGTGCAATATACCTTGAATTGTTTAGGTATAAATTTTAGCCATACACAATCAGATATGTTCAATAATAATATAGGTAAAATGTGGTCAAATATAGCTGGTAACATTAGTAAGTGGGAAAAGCTTAAACTGTCTACCTTATCAAAAGCTTCAATTATAAAAATTAACATATTGCCTAAGATTTTATACAATTTGAATGCCACTTTCATGTAAATTCCATTTACCTTCTTCAACAAGATAAAGGTTTGACTGGCAAAGTTCATATTGTACCCAAAAGTACAAGAATTAGCGATAATAAGCAAATACCTACAAAAGAAAAAAGAGGCTTAGGCCTTCCTGATTTTCAATTGTAGTATGAAATTATTAATGCAAGTCACATCATGCAGATAGCAAATCATGACCTAATAGGAAATGAATAGTACCCATTACGGATTAAATTATTTCACTGGGATATTATAACTTATAAAGTTAATCCAAAAATGACTCCCTTAAGAGAAGAAACTCTTAAGACAATAAAAATTCACCCTATCTTAATAAACAACTGTGAAATTTTCAAGAAGCTACTGATATCAATAAATTTAAAGGACACAATTACACGTTTGCAACCAATACATAATAACCCAGATATAAAACTAGTAAACACTATGGTAAATATAGATAAATACCCTTTAATAAAAAATTATACAGTATGGGATTTTTACCAATTAAAAACCTTCCAATGGAAAATATCATGAAACTACTTAAAGCTAACAATACATATAACCTGATAATCAAACAAATCTTATACCTAGTAAGTACTATAACCAAAGATATCAATGTAGTTGAGCAAGATGTCAATTTAGCATAACAAGTTCTAAAATTGCTCTTAAGTAAAAAGAAAATAATATCAAGGGTCTTAGTTTTATACCTACATGTGGTGATGATGTAACAGATTTAGTGATAGACACCAAAATTTATGATAGATACAATTGAAGCTAGATTTTGGCATAACTGAAAATGACCATATATTTTTTAAAGCTATAGCACCTACATTCCCCAATGATTTGTGGTAGATACATTTGGAAAGGAAGTATAAACATTCTGACTTATAACAAACAAGCACTAAAGGTCAGATAAATGGAGCTGAATTATACACAAGACAAGCACTAAAAGGTCTGAAAATGGATGACACCTCTCACGATAAGGCCAGCTGAGGGGGGGCCCCATTGTATTAATGGATAACTGATTATAATGAACTAATAATGAATGACTTTGTTAAGTGATGATAAGTTCTATGTAAAAGATGGGTCACAGAGCCACTATCCATCTATGCCAACCCTGAGACCATTGGTTGACAAAAATGAAAATATATTAAGGGATAGTAAACAATTTTTGTTAGATCTGTATACATACACCAAAAATTTAGGAGAGGAGAAACAGTATTTTTTAGTCACTATGGATATTATTAGTTTATTCACGGTGATACCCAATGATCTGGGCATTACCTATATTCAAGAGTATCTACGTCAGCATTCTGACTTTCAGGCAGACAAAATAGAGTTGATTACATTGTATCTTGAGATGATACTTACCAATAATGTGTTTATTTATGGTCAACAAGTTTATTCACAAAGGGATGGCGTAGCTATGGGCACATCATGTGCCAACAGCTACGCCAACCTTGTAATTGCTGCTTGGGAGGACCGGTTTCTTTACAAGCTGACTATGTTTAAAGAAAATGTGGGGTTATACCGTAGATTTGTGGATGACCTCTTTTTTCTTTGGTTTGGAGACATAGATATGTTAACTAGCTTCATGAGCCTTATGAATTCATCCACAGAATTTTTTAAAATTCACCATGAATTATTCTAGGAATAGGGTTTCGTACCTAGATGTAGAAGTTTTTAAACTTGAAAATGGACTCTTAAACACATCTGTCCATCGCAAGTTATGCCATCGAAATACACTACTCAATAGAGGAAGTATGCATCCCACACATATTTTTAATAACATCTTCAAAGGTCAATTTATAAGAGCATCTAGGTATAACCCCAGAGATGAATATTATCATATAGAAGTAGAAGAACTGAAGAGAAGGTTTGTAGAAAGGGGGTATGATCTAGAGCTAATTGAAAAGGTTATAATGGAAGTAAATCAGTTAAGGACAACTAAGGCTAGACCTTACTTTTCTGACAATGCTGGGAGTATTGAAGAGAGTTCAGTGACTACAACAATGGAAGTTAGACCCATTATGTCATATACCAGAGACACAAAAGAGGTCAGAGAAATCTTTAATAAGAGTTGGGATATCCTGTTATCTGATAGTGAGATTGCTAGGATTGTAGGACCAAGACCTAGGCTCACTTACAGGAATAAACCCAACTTCAAGAGATTATTGTGTAAACCGAAGTTAGGATGGAACAAACTACCTATTTTAGGAAAAAATAAGAACACTACACCCTGTGGTATGTGTAATCACTGCAATTTTATTAGTGAGGAAGAAACATTTGTACACCCAGTTACTGGATATACATATTATTTTAATACTAATACTGTAATAGTAAAAATGTGGTATACTTAGCTAGGTGCGTAGTGTGCCCTTCATTTTATATAGGCAAAACTAACAGGGTATTAAAAGACCGTATAAGAGAACATAATTATCATGTTAGGAAGGGGTCAGAATTCAACGCGTTAGCCAAACATTGTAAATCAATGGGTCCTGACCACAGCTTTAACTTTGCGGTCATACAACATATAGCACCTAGCTATAGAGGGGGTAACCTGATCAATAGGACCCTTGAATGTGAACTAAGGTGGATCATCAGATGTAGAGCTGATGATCCACCTGGTCTTAACGACAAGGTTCACATTAAATCAGTTCTGAAGGGTAGGAGTATTAGTAGACCTAAATGAATTTAAATGTATTCATGTCTTTTTAAGTACATATATTTTTTAGATGTTTGGGTATACACATGCCGTTACAGCTTTCTATATTTTTATTGGTTTAATCAAGAATTTCTTAACATATTTGCTTAAAAAGCATTACCACACATGTTTTTAACTAGATGAGTATTTATTGGAAACAGTTTCTATGCATCATATATACATATTATGCATTTGTATTAGTAATTGTTGTAGCATAATTTCACTGTTTGTGGCTAGTGGCGCTTTAAATTTTGAAAATGTATTCACCTATCAGTGAGTAGCATGGATTATTTAAATGACCATTACTAGTAGTTGTTTGTAAAGTTTGAGAAAGCCTAACGGCGAAAGCGCTTACTTTTTTGTGAATAAAGCTGTTTTTTACCTCATTGGAGTTGGTGACTGCAATTTCCTGTTTTGGAGCAGTGAAGAGGATTATATCTTGGTGATTTACATCCCTTTCCTGTAGAGGAGAAGGGTCTGGAATATTTTGCTTTTGACTACACTTCGTTAAAAGGAACAGCGTTTGTGACTTTATAAGCATTGGCTTATTCAGTGTGTATCAACTGGACATTGCGGTTTGCGAATAATTTTTACTATGGTAAATATAGATAAATACCCTTTAATAAAAAATTATACAGTATGGGATTTTTACCAATTAAAAACCTTCCAATGGAAAATATCATGAAACTACTTAAAGCTAACAATACGTATAACCTGATAATCAAACAAATCTTATACCTAGTAAGTACTATAACCAAAGATATCAATGTAGTTGAGCAAGATGTCAATTTAGCATAACAAGTTCTAAAATTGCTCTTAAGTAAAAAGAAAATAATATCAAATACATATAAATTAATAGAAAATATTAAAAATCAAAGTACTATTCTTTTTTCAAAGTTTTGGGAAAGAAATGATAACACCATAACAGACAATCAAAAGGAATTGGCTATTAGAAATACTATGAAACTGACACCATACAAAAAGTTAATATATACACAGATCATGATCTTCAACAATGCCTACCATACACCTGTCCACCTTAACAAATTCAACCCATTCAAGTCATCCTATTGCTCCTTCTGTCCTAACAAAGAAGCAGATATCCTCCACATTCTTTTGGAGCTGCAAAACAGTTTATAAACTATGGTGCTCACTAAGATTCCTTTTAGAGAAATCAGTGTACTCAAAATTCACGTTGTCATGGGAGACAGCTATATTGCATACATTCAAATGCAATAATAATAATTTCTCTAAACACATTATAATAACACTATGCACCCTATTAAAAGCTTACATAGCAAAAAACTGGTTAGACAGATCAAGACTAACCTGGTCAAAATACAAAAGCATGGTGAAAAAATAAATATTGACCAAGAAGCATTATACAAAAAGTCAAAAAAACCAAACCTACTATCAAAGGTACTGCAAAGCATTAATTGATATTCTGTCATAAACAATATGTTAAATACTAATTATATAAGGATAGTAAACACATCACTTTGTTGAGATTACTAACCACAATAATTAAGGTGACATATTTGTATATATATGTTTATATATATATATATATATATATATATATATATATATATATGGTTCCCATTCAGAAGCCTGAAACATCATAAGCCTGAAAATCAAAATCCTGAAACCAAAAGCCTGAAAATTCAGAATCCTGAAAACTCAAAATCCTGAAAGCCCAAAATCCTGAAAGACCAAAATCCTGAAACTCAAAATCCTGAAAACACAAAATAGACATACTGATGTCATTGTGGCTTTGCTATTGTTAGCCCTGTGGTGTTAGGTCATGCGTTGGGTCAGGTAAGTGTGTTGGTTTTATTTTAGGGTTAAAGCGGTTTAAGTGAGTTAGGGTTAGGGCGCAGGTTAGGCATGTATGCAATAGTGACAAATATTGGGGTTAGGGGCGGTTTAAGTGAGTTAGGTTTAGGGCGCGGGTCAGGTGAGTGTGCGATAGTGACTGACCTTAGGGTTAGGGTTAGGGTCAGGGTCAGTTGGTAGATATTAGTGTCTTTATAGTGACATATTAGCATTATTTGTTTGGATTCTGAATTTTCAGGCTTTTGGTTTCAGGATTTTGATTTTCAGGCTTATGATGTTTCAGGCTTCTGAATGGGAACCATATATATATATATATATATATATATATATATATATAGTTTAGTAGAGTAGATTGTTATAATTATACAGATTGATGTTATACCTCTAATATTGCTTGCAGTTGTAAAATAATGTACAAAAGAACTACTATATGATAAAAGTTCTTGGCTAACTTATAATATAACCATATTCTTGGAGTAACACAAATGGTAATTCTAAATTGTAATATAATGTACAAGAGAACTGCTATATGATAAAAGCTCTTGGACTAACTTATAATATAACCATATCCTCAGAGTAACACAAATGGTAATTCTACTTAACTTGAATGTTAATGAGTAAAGTCGGCAATAACTATTATTACATGCTTATGGTATGCACTCTGTAACATCAACTGTACCACATGTATATGTCTTCTTTATCTTTTTCTGCATATTTTGTGAACAAATATTTAATAAAAACAAATTTGATAAAAACAAAAGTTTGCAGACACTGTAAAATATATGTTATGTGTTTCTCCCCAGAACTTGGTTCAATATAGGTTCGACTATGTCAACAACTGATTCAAGGACAACAGCCTCAAATTAAATGTGAAGAATGTTGTATAGTTCACTTTTTATAAACAATACATTTCCTCATCATAACATATTGGAGACACACCCCTCTAATCAGACTATGTTGAAAGGTGTCTAGGCACAATTTTTGATGTCTTTTATTTTGACCATAATGTGTCTTTACTTGTTCAGAAATCCTTATATATGGGTCATTTACTTCAAAGGGCATATAAGCTGTCTTCAAAAAGGTCTTAATTCCCCATTACAAATCTCTTATCATTATTTAATTTAATACTTTTTTGATTTGTAGTTTTTCTAAACAGATCACTCAACTTCAAAGAATTCAGCAATTCCTAACTAAAATGTTCAATGGTCTCAAAACACTCAGTCATCCAGACAGACCAGCATCCTTCATCCTATACTCGGACTTTTATACACATCTTCATAGTGATTTGTGTCTAGCTGTTCAGGCTGCAAAGTATCAGACATTCCTTAACTTCTTACTCCTTTGTGGAAAAATGGTTATCAAATACCCAGTTAAAGGACCTAAACTTTTCACCAACAGATAAATAATAAATGTTGTCTTGACTGATTCACAACTCAATGTAGCCACAAGCTCTGCAGTAAACATCAACTACATGTTGAGCAGAATACCAGCCTTATCACTTTCGGGTTAAACCCAAATAAGTGGATATGCATTCTCAAGTTGCCAAATTCTTCCCCTATACTAATGTATTGAGTGGAACCCTGCTTGAAGGTGGAGGTAACTTCTAAATATGGGTCACTGGCTATCCTTGTAACAGTCTGTAGATTGATTGTTTAATATTTATTTATTTAAGTACCTATACTACATTTGCTGTATTTAGTAATATATGAGAATGCTTTGCAAAGGTACTGTCAAACTGGTAACCAAATGTGACACCATAACATTATGGGACACTAGTGCTAGTACACCTCTTCAAGCCTTTATTTATTATTTTATTATTTAAATATGTTTACCAATATGATCTGACTGGGCAGATGTTAATGAGTAAAGTCGGCAATAACTATTATTACATGCTTATGGTATGCACTCTGTAACATCAACTGTACCACATGTATATGTCTTCTTTATCTTTTTCTGCATATTTTGTGAACAAATATTTAATAAAAACAAATTTGATAAAAACAAAAGTTTGCAGACACTGTAAAATATATGTTATGTGTTCCTCCCCTGAACTTGGTTCAATATAGGTTCGACTATGTCAACAACTGATTCAAGGACAACAGTCTCAAATTAAATGTGACGAATGTTGTATAGTTCACTTTTTATAAGCAATACATTTCCTCATCATAACATATTGGAGACACACCCCTCTAATCAGACTATGTTGAAAGGTGTCTAGGCACACTTTTTGATGTCTTTTATTTTGACCATAATGTGTCTTTACTTGTTCAGAAATCCTTATATATGGGTCATTTACTTCAAAGGGCATATAATCTGTCTTCAAAAAGGTCTTAATTCCCCATTACAAATCTCTTATCATTATTTAATTTAATACTTTTTTGATTTGTAGTTTTTCTAAACAGATCACTCAACTTCAAAGAATTCAGCAATTCCTAACTAAAATGTTCAATGGTCTCAAAACACTCAGTCATCCAGACAGACCAGCATCCTTCATCCTATACTCGGACTTTTATACACATCTTCATAGTGATTTGTGTCTAGCTGTTCAGGCTGCAAAATATCAGACCTTCCTTAACTTCTTACTCCTTTGTGGAAAAATGGTTATCAAATACCCAGTTAAAGGACCTAAACTTTTCACCAACAGATAAATAATAAATGTTGTCTTGACTGATTCACAACTCAATGTAGCCACAAGCTCTGCAGTAAACATCAACTACATGTTGAGGAGAATACCAGCCTTATCACTTTCGGGTTAAACCCAAATAAGTGGATATGCATTCTCAAGTTGCCAAATTCTTCCCCTATACTAATGTATTGAGTGGAACCCTGCTTGAAGGTGGAGGTAACTTCTAAATATGGGTCACTGGCTATCCTTGTAACAGTCTGTAGATTGATTGCTTAATATTTATTTATTTAAGTACCTATACTACATTTGCTGTATTTAGTAATATATGAGAATGCTTTGCAAAGGTACTGTCAAACTGGTAACCAAATGTGACACCATAACATTATGGGACACTAGTGCTAGTACACCTCTTCAAGCCTTTATTTATTATTTTATTATTTAAATATGTTTACCAATATGATCTGACTGGGCAGAACACCTTTCAGCAGATGCCCAAGGAGAAAAGCTCCATATGATTTTATAGAAAACAATAAACAAAAATTAACAATAGCAATATGAGCTCACCTTACATAATGGACTGAGATAGATTATAGATCACAAGCAGGATACAATAGAAATGAGCATGGATATAAATAGCCTGAGGAGACAATTAAGTAATGAGAGAAAAAGCATAGAATATTAGTTGAGCTTAAAAGAAAGGCTGGAGGAGTCAAGGGAGGATTAAGTGAGAAGAAATATTATTTTAGTTATGGCCAAAGCCATAGCAAGTCCAGTTTTCCATGAGATACATTTTTGACTTGTTTAAAGGACTTGTGGGAAGGGTCTACTGTTATAGAGAATGGAATGAAATTCCACATATTTGAGACATGACATGAGATAGTTTCCTGCTGTTAGTTGATTTGGTCACACTTAATAAAGTTTTACCACATGAATGGTGGTCTCTGTTTGGAATATATTGACTAAGAATACTGTTCAAGCTTGGGCATTTTTCATGCTTGAGGATTAGAGTACATATCATACTCAGCTGACAGTAAGGTAAGCATTGAGGGGATTATAACCAGAGGAGCTTTTATGGGCTAAGCAATGGCGTGACCTGTATAGTACATTCACTACAAATGTTGCTATTTTGTTATAGCACTGTTCTTGTAGATTCAGTTGTGTGGTATGTAGATTGATAAGTATAGGGGCCTTATACAGAAGGGCGGAAAGTAGGTATGCTGCGGCTATATGTACATTTGCTTCTTCAGTTAAAAATGGTTTTACGCCATTAAGGAGACTGAGTTTTTTAAGAAAATTTTTATTAATTTAACATATTTACAATATAGACACAAAAAGGAATCAATTCAACATCAAATAATGTTATATAATGTTAGGAATACATTGAATCATCAAGATTACCTTGATGATTCAATGTTAGGAATACATTGAATCATCAAGGTAATCTTATACAATTTACCCATACAGATTCTTGGTATTTCAATAGCAACATTTCAAGGCTATGCCAACCACTAAAAGTCTTAGTATGATTTTTAGATATTATTCTGATCACTTCTTTTTCAAGTTTACATAGTACTGCTGTTAAATTTAAAAATTATTTAAATATAGGAACAAAGTTCAATTTCCAGTTTTTGTAATAACTTTTCTAGCCACTTCCAGAAGATTACAGAAATGTTGTAGTTATTTGGCTTTTACAAATAAAGGAAGTGGAGCATTGATTAGTATTATCAATCTGGTTAAAGAACAATTATCAGACCATAACCCCTTAAATACATATTTATGTTTACCCAAGATACATTTAATTGTTTCACAGCCCATAAACATGTTTTCCAATAAGCTTTTACATCTTTACTATATCTCCAAAAAAACTGAAGAAGTCATTTTACTAAACTTAGAGATTTTATAGGGAGTAACAGACATATATTTCCACATAAAAACTTTCCAGTATAAACTTGGAGAAGTTTGACTAACTGATTTAAGTAAAAATGTTTTATTCTTATAATCTATTGAGTCACTCAATCCACTATCTAAAAAGTTACAGATTTTGCATCAAATTATGATTATTATTTATAATTAAATTTTATAACTTGTACAAGCTTTCTTTGTAGGTTAATTTACCTTTGATGATAGCATTCATATATTCTTATATTGGATGGATAGAGTTATGTACCTCTTCACTCATATTATATACAAATTAATTTAATTTCTTACTAATGGATAATGTTAACTGTTTAACAGATTCATCCAACTTATAGTCTTTCATTAAATATCCTGGTGACTTTCTTCTAATTATTTTTATTGAGAATTATAAATAAATAAAATGTATCATAACAGTGTATATATAGAAATTGCATATTACATAAAATTATTAATTATTAGTAAAAGAAAAACACAAGACCAACTATTTACAAGGTGTCTACATTATAAACAAAATAGCAATAAAAGCATTTAAGAACATTATATTTCATGTGTGTTTAATGTCCATTTGTTCAACAATTTCTTGAATTATATACACAAAATTAAAGAAGAGGTCATTCTAGTGGTTCTTTCCTTAACTGATAAAATTTCTAATTGACAGGTTTCAGTTGAAAATGTTAAAAAATTCTTTCATTGTTGGAGTAGAAGTATTTTTCCAGTTTTTTGTTAATACTTTCCTTGCAATTGTTAATAGGGTCCAAAGAAGTGGGTAGTCAATTTCCTGTACACACATAGGAATTAGGGTGTTAACAATATTAGTGATTTGTTTGATATAAAGTTATCAGTGAACAATGGCTGTAAAAAGAATTTGCATCATTCTAAAATGGTTTAATTAGTATGCATCCACAAATCATATGTTGCCAATCAGCAGTAACATTTAATCTACATCTCCAACAACCCACTTTGTTTTTAGACATCAAATTGATTTTATAAGGTGTGATAAAAGCCTTGTGCATAAATGTCCATGAAAATAGTTTCTACCTTAATGACATTGTGGATTGTGGGAAGATGCAAGCATCATTTTCTTTCTCACTTCTATTTGGGTAATGATTGTTAATAGATAAAAAGTAGTCCCAATAATTTTTTTACAAAGATCTGACTTAATTTTAAGCACTTTATAGGTTTTAGATAAACAGCCTTACTCTGGAAAGTTTTCATGCATCAATAACATCAAAAGTTCTATGAATTTTGGAATATCCTTTTTTATTGATGTCTGCATCAAAGTTACTCTTTTTAGCATATCTACAATTTTGAATATCCAGCCACATTTCACTATTTAAATTAAATGTACTTAATATAAAATTGAGGGAATGTATTTTTCTTTGTCCATTAATTGAAACCAGTAAATTAACTGTTTTCTTTAAGAATGTTTATTGTACGTGTATTAAATAGGTTGATATTGTTTTGTGTATATGCTATAGGGAATGTTAAGAATATCCAGGCTTTATATTAATTTCTCTATAAATAAGATTTTTGAAGGTAGAGATTGCCATAGTGATATATGCTGAATTTATTGATATAGTCTGATATCCTAATATATAATGTTTTAATAACCAAAGAAAATTATTAGTAATAATATTAACATAATGATCATAGATTAATTGATTATTTTTATAAGGATACTTTCTTGTAAGTCTTTACACTTAGCAGAATACTTTAAATTAGTCCAGGAAATAATTGTTTTTATAATGGCTGAAGTAGAATATAGCTCTATATCTGGTAAACTTGTCCCCCTATAAGTCCAGCTTCTTTGTTGATGTTTGAGTGCTAGCCTAGGTCTGTTGGGATGCCAAAGAAATGTAAGTATTAGGGTGTTGAAAGCTCGTATATGTTGTTTAGGAATGGGAAGGGCTAAAAAGTGTATTATATATAATATTTTGGTAATATTATCATTTTTTACTTAAAGTCTCTCTTCTATTGTAAATAATTTATTCCATTTATTAATAAGAGTTTTAATTTTATCTAGGCTATCACTGTAATTAAAATTGATTACATCTTTAATGTTGTTGGTTAGTATTATACCTAAATATTTTATTTTATCATCAACTAGATATTTAGAAGGCTTTTTTGCCATATTAATAATATTAGAGTTTATACATAAAATCATTGTTTTAGTTTCATTAAATGTGAGTCCTGATTTAGACTGGAATGTTTTAATATCTTTAAAAAGGGAATTAAGAGAATTTTTATTATCCTCTAATGTCAATAAAACACTATCCCCAAATAAAAGTATTTTTGAATTTAGATTATGTCCAAATTGTATACCTTTAATTTCTGAGTTTGCTCTTATGTAGTTTGCAAAGGGTTCTATAACTTAAGTAAATAGTAGTGGTGACAGGGGCAACCATATTAAATACCCTTAGTGATGAGAATTGATTGTGAGACCTAGGAACCTATTTTTATACAAGCAAATGAGATATCATACAAATTTGTTATAAGTTGCTGAATATTTGCTGAAAAGTTAAATTTTTGCAATACTAACAAAAGATAATCTCAATTAACTGTGTCAAATGCACTGTAAATATCTGAGCTTACTAATGTCAAAGTATCCTTCATATTATTAGTGTAGTCAGTTATAGTTAAGATTCTTTTAATATTATCATAAGTATTCCTATTTTTTTATAAAGCCAGTTTGATCATTATTAATTAGGCATGGAAAAAATTGTTGAATTCTACTAGCTATAATAGACATAAATAATTTATAATCAACATTTAATATTAAGTAGTTCTGTAATATCTACATTTACCTGGGTACTTATCAAATTTTAAAATTGGGGAAATAAACATATATTTCCACGAAGGAGGGACTATCTTTAAATCTTTAGCTAGTTGAAAAGTATGAAGTAAATATTTAGTGCATTTTGGGGCATTAACTTATAAAGTTCAGATATTACCTGGTGCTTTGTTAGACTTTAATGTATTAATTTGATTTTTAAGTTCAAGAATTGATATAGGCTTATCACTTATTTTCAAATGTTGGTCTGTCAATTTATTTTTGATGTGTTTACTAATAAATACTTTTATTTTTTGCTATGAATCCATTACTGGATTAGACTGATTAAGTTTAATAAAATGCATTCTGCACTCTTGAAGTATATTTTTAATTGCAGTAATGTAACTTTTTTCTTTTTATTCTCAATGTTTAGTTCTTTAATATGATTTGATTATCATTTTAGTTCTAAAAGCAATTTTATGTAAAAATGTTTGTTGAGTAATTATTGAATTTAATATTTTCTATGTTTGTTTTTATTTTATGGTTTAGAATTTCTAAATATTTATTTTGTAATTCAATTATTTTAATGAGATACTATTATTAATTTGATTTTCTAACTTTAACTTGTCAATTTTGTCTTGTAAATCTTTTAAATCCTTATCACAATTCTTCCTTTTTAGTAAAAAAATATATAATTTTCCATATAAATAAGATTTTAGAACATCCCATATATAAGTGTTTGATATAGTCTTTGTATTATTAAATTCTAAATACATTTGTGTCTCTTTGTTGAAGGATTCCCTAAAAGCTTTCAGATTTGTAATATATGCTGGAATTATTTTAATTTGAATGTTATTGTTGTAGTTCAAGGGAAAAAAAAACAAATTTTATGGCATTATGATCTGAAATTGGGCATGAAATTATTTTAACTTTGTCCAAATAAGTAACTAAATCATTTGAAATAAAAACTCTATCTATTCTTGATTGTGAGACATGTGTATTTGAGAAATGAGTATAATGACGAAAGTCTTTACCTAAAAATGCATTAGTATCTTTAATGTTAAGTATATTGGTAAAATTTATGAATGCTTTGGCTGTAGATGATATTTTTTGCTTCCCTTTAGTATTAGTATTTTTTTCATGTAGGATACAATTAAAATTTCTGGCTATGATAAGACTACCCTTTGAATATTGAATAATCTGTTCTAAATGAATGTTGGCTGTTTTGACACCTAAACCAGGAATCCAATATAAATTAACTAAGAAATATGCTTTCCTATTAATTAGTATATTAGCTAAACAAAACATCCCTTTATCATCATTATAGGTACTTAGAATATGAGGTATAGGTAAAGAGTTTTTTCCAAAGTGTAGCTACTCCTCTTCTTTTTTGATTAAATTGATAACTAGCTATTACTGTATATTGCTTATTATTAAGTATATCTATATTTTTTGCTAAAATAGATATGTTTCTTGAATGAAAATAATCTAAGGTGAAAATAGTTTTAAATATTTGTAGAAGCTATTCCTTTTGCAACCATTATTCAAACCATTAATATTGATGGATAAACACTTTAAACTCATCACCTAATATAGCCTAATTAGTGCTTTATGTAAGAGTTTCTGTAACTTATTATATATTATCATAAATAAACCACTAGAAAAAGTTTGTAATTTGTGAAAAAATAAAGTGGATTTTGAAATAGTGCTAGTATATGTGACAATATTCTTGTGACTTAGCTTTTCATTTTTCAAAGCAATCAGACCATGATACTAATCCATTCATTTTCAGTAAATTCATTTTAACATTGTTCTGAATTTCTTTAAATTTAGAGGATTGTGCAATGGGAAAGCACAAAAAAATACATTTTGATATTAATGGAGTTTTAAAAACATGTTGCTAAACTGTTTTAATAATTGATTTCATATACTGTATGCATACTAACCACTGCAGCAATCTACAGTATCATCCTTCCTGGTAAGATCCCACCATAAAGCAGTCACTTTTAAAGTCTGTATATCCCCTCACCCCCCTCTAGCTAGGGTCAAACAAAACATCTTCTCCAAAACTGATTACAACCTCCTCAGGGATGGAAAAAACAGCTTCACAGCCCCTCCATCTCTGTTAGAACTGGCATCAATGTCCATATCTACACCAAAGTACTATACAAGCACTTATATAGATCCATGGAATCAGGAATACCTGACAGGACAAAACAAGCCTCTGCAAGGAAGAGTAAACCTGTCTGCTGGACATCTGCAAGAAATAAACTATATAACAAAAGGAAAATTGCTGTCCAGGACCAAGGTGGCCAATTAAAATCAATCTCTCCTTAGCTTGAACAAGTAAATAAGAGTACTAGTGAAATCCTCTAAAGCCAATGTCAAGTCCAAACTGGCCACATCTACTAGAGACAATCATAAGGTCTTCTTCACATGTGTCTCAAAGGAAACACCCATATCTGTTCAGAACTGGTAGTCAAGCACACCATATACACAAATGTTGTAGATATAGCCAACTTACTGGCTGACAGAGTCAGCAAAAACATCACACGTCTGTTCCCCCATCAGTAAATCAGGACATCCCCAGTACCAGACCCCCTCACCTTATTTCTATGGAACAGATCATCATTGCCCTCTCAAAGGCAGAAAAAACAGCCTCCATGCGACCCAATAACATCCCAGGCTGCATCCTACATGAATTCAGGCATGAACTTGCAGCACCATTAGGTAGCCCATTCAACCAAAGCCTGAGTACTGGCTTTGTCCCAACTGAGTGGAGCACAGCCACTGTCATCCCTTTACAGAAAGGTGGGGCATCCACTGATCCAGGAAATTATAGACCCATCAGCCTAACTAGCCTGATTTGCAAGGCCATGGAACAGATTATCATGGACTTCATTAACAGGGATATTGGCAACATCAAAACACTCTACCCACACAGTGTTGCTTTGTCAAGGAGGTGCCATGTCTGTTAAATCTGGTCGACTTCTTTGAGACAGTCACTAAAGCCATGAACGAGGGGAAGATGGTGCACACCACCTACTTTGACCTGGCTAAAGCTTTCAACACTATTCCCCACTCAGGCATAATAAATAAACTCTCTCAACTAGGCACCAATCCATATGTTATCAGATGGGTAGCAAACTGGCTCACTGATAGAACCCACCTAGTCAAAATAGGGGAACCCCCCCCTCAAGCAATAGACCAGTAATGAGCAGTATATCCCAGGGATCAATCTTTGGGCCTCTGTCATTCAGGATATGCTTCTCTGATGTGCAGGCCACAACCAGTGGGCTATGGCTGACCACGTTTGGAGATGACTGCAAGATGGGGGTGGTCATCAATTCCCCAAGTGATTGGACCTCCTCCTAGAGGGTCTCACCCAAATAAATGACTGGTGCCAGAAACATGGTGTCAAGATGAATGCCAAAAAATGCATCATCATCCCCTTTGGGGAGAGTGGTGTCCCCACATATTATCACAGTAATAACAATGTCCTAAAAATGCAATCAGTCATGAGGGATTTGGGCATCCAGGTTGATAGCAACCACACTTTTGACCACCATGTTGTTTTTGTTGTATGGAAAACTTTCTACATGGCCCACCTCATAAGTAAGGGTATCTCATCCAGAGACAAGGAGGTCATAACATCCCTGTATTGTTCCCTTATAAGGCCAGGTATTGAGAACAATGCCCCCTTCAGCATGTACCTCACAAAGCATATGTGGAATTACCTCCCTCTCCACATCAAGCAGAGCACCACATTATTCCTTTTCAATTACAACATAGATAACTGAATGGGAAACAGAAAATTCACCTCTGGGATTCTACCTGTGTCCCTGTTGGACAGGGGTTTTGGGTGCTGACTTGTCTAAACATGGACTAAACTCTTGGCTAGGCTTATAAGGGCCTCAGAAACAATAGCCTAGTGACTTCCTATGATCCTATGAGCCTATGGTTCAGAGTGGAAAGATTGAAATTAATTTTTTTCTAATGTAAATTTTATTAACCAGATGAAACATTTATTATATATTTCTAAGTTATTCTATTTGATAAAGGTATAAGAATTTAGTATAATATGTTCCTGAATGGTTTTCCATTGACTAGTCTGAGCTGAGTCTATCCAGAGTATAACAGAGTTAAAATTTGCAGCAAAATAATAAGATTTTACATCTGGGAAGCTAATACCAACATACACCCACAATCTTATATGATTATTATAAGCAATTCTTGCGTTATTAGGGTACCATGAAAATAAAGTTAACATTTATTTTCAAAACTATTGAATTATTATATAATTATTTAAAACTAATGAATATAATATATAAATATATTTATTTATCTCCTCTCTCTCTCTCTATATATATATATATATATATATACATACATACATACACATCATTTTAAATATATATATATATATATATATATATATATATATATATATATATATATATATTCATTTAAATAAGTGCTAACCTATCCTCAAAAGTAAAAAAGAAAAAAAAAACATTCATTCCATTTTTAATAAGAAGGCACCCTTTAATTATTTTTCAAAATTATTATTAATAATTTTACCCACATCTTCATAGATTTTTATTCCTAAATATATTTGTTCTTTTCTTTCTCAATTATATTATATATCTATATCTACTAATTGATTTAATGTTAAGGTTTCAGTTTTATTATTACTAAATTTCAGCAGTCATACTTCTTGAAACTTTTCAATTTCCTCACCTATTTCTTCAATGGAATACTTTAAATTTCTTATAGTTAGTAAAATATCATCTGCAAAAAGCTGTATTTTAGATTACAATCTTTGTTAATTGAGAATCCATCAACTTTTTTCATTGTGTCATACTATTAGCTAAGGATTCAATAACTTATGCAAATAGCAGAAGAGACAAGAAACACCTTTGCTTTGCGCCTTTGTTTAAAGTGAATCCTTCAGAAATGCATGATCCAAATTTAACATATGCGCTGGAGACTCCCTAAAGGTGTTTTTTTAATATTCCGGTAAATTGTTCTGGAAATGCCAATGCTGCTAAAGTTTTAAACAAGTGGTCCCAATCTACAGAATCAAACACTTTCTCAATATTTAAGCTAATTAGGGGCAATTTTTGTTCATTCCTTTTGCTAAATCTAAGACTGTTACTACTCTTTTTGTATTATCATATCTTAATCTTTTGGCTATAAATCTTGTTTGATCTTTATTTATTAATTTATCTACTATATCACTTAATCATATAGCAAAGATGGAAGTAAATATTTTCCAGTCTGCATTTAATAATGAAATAGGTCTATATTAAGAAATCAACTTATTACCCTTTCCTTGTTTAAGTATAGGTGAGTTTACAGAAAATTTCTGGGATTTAAAATCCCCTGCTAAAATTAAACTACCCTTCCAATGACTTTGCAATCAATTTAAATGATCTTTAGCCACTCTTGCAGCTATTCTAGAGATCCAGTAAAAATTAGCTAGTGTATAGTGTTTGCCATTATATTTAATTATTACAAATGTAAACATTCCTTTGGCATCATTAACAGCATCACAGCAGATTTTCTCCAAATTATAGCAGTTCTTCTCTTCTTTTTGTTAAAAGAAGCAGATGATACAATTTCATACAATAAGTTGTTTCAGTATTGTATATCTGTATCTATCGAGTGAGTCTCTTGAAATAATGTTTTCTCTATTTTATTTTAAATATCTCATCAATGATTTCCTTTTGTTTCCATAATTTAATCTGTTTGCATTAATAGATAATAAATTAAAACTATCCATTCTGTGCATTTATAAATATTTCATTTAAAAGATAACATGACACATTTATCCTCCATATTAACTTAATTGTATATTAGACAATCGAGTATTCCACCAACACTAACTTAACATTCCACATTTTTTGAATTATTCATTTTTACAAGCTAAACTACTAAAACTCATCATTGACAAAAACAAGTCTACAACTGTAGCTATAGATATAGTTACTAATAAAACACAACCTACCATAGATACCAAAGTTCCTTATTTGACTGTCAAATAATCTACTATACCATCTGTCTACCTACCATACCTAAAAATCTATCAAAAACTAGTCCAAAGCTATAGCGAATTACAAATAATGTAATGTAATATAATATAATAATACATTAAAATAATAAGAGACTATTGATTTAGGTAGAAATTTTGCCATTTAAATCTATTCCCACCATTACTACTTTAAACTTTAATAACCCTCTTCTGTTAATCACAGAAAGTAAATAAGCCAACAAATAGTGTACTATATTACCATTTATGTAACAGTAGTATAAATCATCCATTAAATATTCCAAAATTATTCACTCATTCAACATTATTGTAACCAAATCTCTAAATAAATAAGATGAACAAAATGGAACCTGAAGAGATAAAAAAAATCTGTAAACTTGCTGGGCACAGGTTATCTTATCATACCAAACTATTATCTAAAAGGAAAATCAACGCACCTGTATTTTTAACATGATGAAAGATGCACCTGTATTTTATAGAGTTAACAAAAGTTCTTAATTAATTTTAAAAGTTCAAGTGTGTATGTCTTAAAACTGTGTAACGCTGTTAACATGATAAATACCAAAATATTTAAAATGTCTTTAGCTTAATAAACAAATTCATAAAATATATACATTATTAAGGTCAAAGAGAATGTTCTGCTATTTCTATGAAGAAAGAAAACATTTGCAGGCTATATTGTCAAATCCCATTCTCCCTTCCTGGGTTCAAACATATCAAAAAATCTACTTTATTTTCTATCAAAATGGATGTACTGCTAGAGCAATATAACACTTAGATTTCAGCTCTAACTTAAGAAATGAGTTATTTCAGGTAGTATTTGTGAATCTGATAACATACCATATGCAAAAAGCTTCAAAGTTCACATGACCAAGCTTCAAATTTTGGCTTTCAGGATATTTTCAAATATTTTATAGGATTTCCTGTGTAAATTATATTAGATCCTGTACATTCATATTTCTGCCATATGCAGGTATATGTAACACATATCCTTCTTATGAGCAATTTGTTATTTAAATATATATATTTCTGTCTTATTTACTCACTACTATTCTACCTTATTATATATAACTTGTATTTCTACAATCTCCCATCAAATAGCTTTTTAATCATCAGCTCTCTAATAGAGTTTGCAGTACATGTATATGTTTCTTAACTTACTGATACTGCTTTTTTGATAATCTCACATAGTAGATATTTTATTCCTTATGCATTTGCATATTATTCATAAGATATTTACTCTTCTTATTAATTCTAGTATTACAATCAATCTTGACTATATATAAAAGAATTTCAGCTTGTTAAATTTGAATGTGCATTTGCTTTTCTGATGTAAGCTTTTCATCCTTACATTACAATTTGATTACAGCATGTGACATTCCATGAATATGTACAGTTAAAGTTAGCAACATTACAGCATAGACTATTAACATTCAGCAAAATGTAAGCAAATTATATGCAACCAACAGCTCAAAATAAAACATTAATATAGCTTCTGCTTTTCCAACTCTTCACTTCTAAGAAAAAAAATGTTAATTTGAAAAGATTTCTCAGATATATACTTAAGAAAAAGAAATTCCCTTTCTGTTTTCACAGACATCAGTATTGCACCTTGACCTAGATTTTCTTCAAAATAGCTCAAGAAGCAGACAGGAAGCAAGGCAAGCAAAAATCCAACATTTTTACACAGCTGGAACATTTTGTTATTGTTCTCAGTCTTTCCTATAAGTGTTGCTTGTTTCATAAATGATCTGTGAACTGAATGTGTTATACAGGAATATAGAAAACAAAACTCATCAGCACTTTAACACTTCTAATTAACATGCTATTTAGATCTGACACACAGTAATGCACCTACTAAGCAAAAATAATTCTAAGCTTATACAATCTTAAAGTTACCCATTCTATTGCTTATAATTTAATGACATTCTTTTAAAGGAAGTATTTGTTTAACATTTAGAAATACATTTACAGGTTTAGTTAAATTAAATATAGTAAGTCTTTCACTGTAAATATAGTAAAACAGTAAAACTAAACATTTATAATCTTTATCATGAGAAATATTTTAGCTTAAAATATATACACATACTTACATGTGGTTTGAAGCTTAAACTCCAATACAAACCTTTTACTTAAAGGGTAAAGCTGTTGTTTCAGAAAATAAAAGTCCTGCAATCAGAAAAAAGTCATTTGTTTTTAAGATTTTTAATTTTAGAAGTAGTTTACAATGAATTCAACTCACTCTGCCTCTTGAGCAATATACTGTCCCAATCCATTTATTCAGTATTATTAAGGATTTTATTTTTATTGTGAAAAGTGGATGCCTTCTCTAGTATGTCAAATATTTTAGTCCCTTCAGAAAAAAAAATAATTTGATCTTTGCATAAAACATTCTTAAGTTCATTGATCTGTGTTAAGCAGGAATTTCTTTTACTCATTATTTACTAGAATAATCATTGTTAAAACTGTCTACATGTTCACATATTTTAATAGGAGGGATGGACCATGCTGTTTTTAATATATGATCTTTTACTAAGCTAGACACAAACTTAACTATATGTGAATATGGTGGTGAGTTTTCCTTCTCCAAGGGTACTCTCATCGATCTACGTGCCCTTTCAATTCCAAAAGATAAAGTTTCAGGTATATTTAATGCTTTATGTAGCCAGGTTGTTAGGAAGTTAATTATATTGCCTCCCTCATACTTTTCAGCTATACCATAAATTCTAATGTTATTTCATCTCAGTCTATTTTCTACATCATCAACTTTATCTATGAGCCAGTTGTTTTGTTTTAAAAGAAATTCAGTCTGAAACTCACCTTCAGTTATTTTCCCTTCGTGATTATTTAAAGCTTCTTCCATGCTGGTAATTTTGTCCACCTGGCTGTTTCATAAAATGTCTAAATGTTCGATTTTCTTTTTGGTCTCTTCTATGAAACTTTCTATTTTGGTATCCAGTTTGTCCATTTTAAGTAATATATCCTGCATACTAGATATTAGTGATTGAATGTATTTTTTAACACAAGAATCCTGAGTACCATTTCTTGAGTGGCTTATGTTGAAGTCTCTTCTATCTTAACCAAGCAGTTGAAATTGTGACAAGAAAATTATAGCTTTTGAAGAACTTGAAGCTATAAATCTGTTCTCTGGCTATTAGTAATTAAAATTAGATAATAAGTATCTCCAATGTTTAATTTCTGATTATATTTTCTGTCATAGATAATATACAATTGTATAGTTCATCAGATGAGGAGTTGAAAGCATAACTATAAATGGTTAAAACTTTTTCATGAGATATAAAGACATTTAGTCATAATAAATGTGCAAACGCAAAATTAAAAAAAGAAAGCTGCAGCACCAAGTAAACAGTAAACTGGGACAGTAATGTGATATAAAGGAACCTAAGCAGGAGGGAGTGTATAAATATTTTGAAATATATGAAGGGTTGTCAATAAAACATGAGCAAATGAGAACAAAGCTTAATGTGAAATATTTAAGAAGATGAAAGCTGATATTGAAATTGCATTGACATCCAAGAAAAAAGTCCAAGCTATAAACCAATTTTCCACATCCTGGTCTAACTTATAGCTTTGATGTAATTACCGGCCTAAAACAGTATTGAATCAGTTGGATAATATATCAAGAAAATTGCTTTCTAATTATCAAATGATTTATAAAATACAGTGCATACCAAGACTATATATTCCTCACTCTGAAGGAGGAATAGGCCTCCTCAAAATTAACTACATGTATAGATCTGTAGTCGGGGCACTGCATACATATCTGCTAACCTCAATACATCCAAACATAGTGAAAGTTTTAAAACATGGGGAGAAGTCTAGGATGACATCTTGACTTAGTTTAGCAGAAGCATTTCAGAAAAAAATGGGAAAGGAAGTCAAACCAGAAGTAGACAAACATCAGATGGCAACTGAATTTGCCAAAAAGCAAAAGAAAGAATATAAGGAAAGTGATCAGATGAAAAGGGGAAAATGGAAAGTCCACAAATTTAGTGGAAAGTACAGAGATATTCTGGAACAACCTCTTGCTGACCACAATTTGATACAGGAATAGTTAATGAGAGGTGAACTGAAACCAGAAGATGAAAGGATAGTAATGCTGACCCAGGTCAGTGAACTATGTACATATTGGTTTACAAAGTTCAGTGAAAATGCTGGAGAGACAGACAAATGCAAGTTCTGTAAAACAGAATGGGAAAAGTTACACATCCTGTTGCTGGGTGCATTACACTCATGGCAGAGGGCCTATACACTGAAAGGCACAATATTGTGGCAAGACTGCTGCATAAGGCATTATGCAAACACTAAAATACAGAAATAGTTGAGAAGAAGTGGAAACATGAACCATAAAGTATTATAGAGAATTCTTCTTCTTCTTTCTTCTTCTTCTTTCAGCTGTTCCCATTAGCAGTCACCACAGCAGATAATCTATTTCCATTTCTTCATGTCCTCTGCATCTTGCTCTCTCACACCAATCACCTGCATGTCCTCTCTCACCAAATCCATAAAGCTTATCTTAGGCCTTCCTCTTTTCTCTTACCTGCCAGCTCCATCTTTAGCATCTTTTTCCCAATAAACCCAGCATCCCTTCTCAGCATATGTCCAAACCAAAGAAATCTCACCTCTCTGACTTTGTCTCCAAACTGTCCAACCTGAGATGACCTTCTAATATACTGATTCTTAATCCTGTCCATCCTCATCACACCCAGTGCAAATCTTAACATCTTTACCTCTGCTACCTCAAGCTCTGACTCCTACTTTTTTGTCAATGCTACCATCTCCAACCCATATAACATAGATGATCTCACCAGCTCTTGTAGACCTTCCCTTTCACTCTTACTAGTATCCGTCTGTCACAAATCACTCCTGACACTCTTCTATACTCACTCCACCCTGCCTGTACTCTCTTCTTCACCTCTTTTCCACACACACCATTACTCTGAACTATTGATCTGAAGTATTTAAACTCATCCACCTTTGCCAACTCTACTCCCTGTATCCTCACCATTCCTCTACCCTCCTGCTCATTCACACACAAATGTATTCTGCCTTAGTCCTGCTGACCTTCATTCATCTCCTCTCTAGAAAATATCTCCACCTCTGCAGCTTCTTTTCAACCTGTTCACTACAGTATCTACAGGTTACAATGCCATCCCCAAACATCATAGTTCACTGGGACTCCTGTCTGATCTCGTCTATCAACCGGTCCATCACCATTGCAAATAAGAAAGGTATAGAGCTTATCCTTGATGTAATCCCTCCCCCACCTTAAATGCATCTGCCACTCCTACCACAGACCTCACCACTGTCACACTACCCTTGCACATATCCTGCTACCACACTTCCATACTTCTCTGCCACTCCCAACGTCCTCATACAATACCACAACTCCTCTCAAGGCACCCTGTCATATACTTTCTCTATGTCCAGGAAGACACAATGCAACTCTTTCTAACCTTCTCTATACTTCATCAACACTCTCAGAGCAAACATCACATTTGTAGTGCTCTTTCCTAGCATGAAACCATACCGTTGCTCACTAGTCATCACCTCCCTTCTTAACCTAGCTTCCACTACTCTTTCTCATAACTTCATGCTGTGACTAACTAGTTTTATGCCTCTGTAGTTACTACAGCTCTGTACATCACCTTTATTCTTAAAAATCAGTACCAAAACACTTCTCCTCCACTCAAGCATCTTTACACTTTCCAATATTTCATTAAACAATCTGGTTAAAAACTCCACTGCCATCTCCCCTAAACACCTAAAATGTATGTCATCTGGACCAACAGACTTTCCATTCTTCATCCTTTTCCTGTCCTTACTTCCTGCTTGCTAATCCATTGCACTTCCTGATTCACTATCCCCACATCATCCAACCTTCTCTCTCTCTCATTCTCTTCATTCATCAGCCCTGTCAAAGTACTCTTTCCATTCTGCTCAACACACTGTCTTCACTTGTGAGTATGTTTCCCTCATTATCCTTTATCATCTTTACCTGCTGCACATCTTTCCCAGCTTGTTTCCTCTGTATAGCCATTTGGTACAGGTCCTTTTCTCCCTTCTTAGTGTCCAACCTTTCATACAACTATCCATACGCCTTATCCTTAGCCTTTGTCACCTCTCTCTTCACCATACGCCTCATCTACTTATAATCCTGGCTACTTCATTCATCTCTCTAACAATCCCACTTTTTTTTTCACCCAACCTCTTTCTCTGTATACTCTCCTGTACTTCCTCGTTCCATCACCAGTTGTCCTTGTCCTCCTTCCTCTGTCCAGATGTCACACCAAGCACCTTTCTAGCTGTGTCCCTTACCAGCTCTTCTGTAGTTACTCAGCTATTCTGTAACTCTTCACTGCCACCCAGTGCCCATCTTAACTCTTCGCTGAACTCCATCTCAGAATCACCCTTTTTCAACTTCCACCATCTGATCCTTGGCACTGCCCTGACACTCCTCTTCTTCTTGATCACCATCCTATGCTGCCTAAGTACACCTTCCCCTGTCACCAATTTTTCCATCTTCAGTCTCCATCAGACTGGCCATCCTACATAGGATATAATCCACCTGTGTACATCTTCCTCCACTCTTGTACATCACCCTATGCTCCTCTCTCTTCTTAAAATATGTATTCACCATAGCCGTGTCCATCCTTTTTGCAAAATTCACACTACCATCTGACCTTCTGTATTTCTCTCCTTAACACCATACCTATCCATCACTTCCTCATCCCCTCTGTTCCTTTCACCAACATGCCCATTGAAACCCTCTCCAATCGCCACTCTCTCACTGTTGGATACACTCATCATCACTTAATGTTTTTCTCATCCATCGCACACCCAACTTGCAGAGCATATGCACTAACAACATTCATCATCACACCATCAATTTCCAACTTCATAAACATCACTCCATCTGACACTCTTTTCACCTCCAAAACAATCTTGGCATACTGTTTCTTCAGAATAACACCTACCCCCATTTCTCCTCCCATCCATGCTATGATAGAACAATTTGAACCTGCCTCCGATATACCTGGCCATACTCCCCTTCCATCTGGTCTCTTGCATGCACAATATAACAACCTTCCTTCTCTCCATCATATCAGCCAGCTCCCACCTTACACCAGTCATACTGCCAACATTCAAAGTTACCTACCCTTACTAGCATACTCCTAACCTTCTTCCTCTCTTCCTGCCTTCAGGCATGCCTTCCCCCTCTTCTTCTCTTTTTCCTTTGGCCAACAGTATCGCAATTTCCACCAACAACCTGTTGGCTAACAGTACATGTGGCAGTCATTGTTAACACAGGCCTCAACTGATCTGGTATGGAAATCTGTGTTGTTGCCGCATATGCATTTGGCAAAAGTTTTACACAAGATGCCCTTCCTTACATAGCATATCTGGGCTTGGGACTGGCATGAAGAAATGCACTGGCTTCTGCATCCCTAGTAGCTGGGTTATAAAGTATTATAGAGAATTATATAGAGAATGATGAAGTTTTTACCACATGGGATTGCCTATTGTCACCAGTTCAAAAAATAGATGCAGGAAAACCAGACATAGCAGTCCAAGAAGACAAAAGTAGCACTGATCACTGAAACTGGTACACCCAGTGATTACAATATCTTATGCATAGAGCGATCGAAAGTCATACAACACCAGGATTTACAAGGAGAAATGAGAACAATGTGGAAGAAAGAAACTCAGACAGTTAGAATAGCAGTAGGATCAACAGGTGTAATAAAACTGAATTTGCAATCATACTTAATATACTACCAATACATGTAACCTTGTATGAGGTACAGAACAAGACAATCCTAGCCACATTGTAGGTGTTGAGGATATCTCTTAGGTAACACCAAGGACTGAAACAATTGAAATTTTATGAACTGTAAGGGTCACCTGCCTTTGGGAAGGTATCCTTTCCAGTCATATTAGAAACTAAAAAAACAAAAACAAAAATATCAAAAGAGCTCAAGCTTCACAGTAAAGCTCATACTTCTAAACTATTCAGATTGTCATAGAATGTCCAGACTTTGCTTCATATTTTGTTCTGTTCCTCATAAAAATGTTACTTTTTTGGCAAATCACTGAAAATTGAAGTCACTGAATAATGAATATCTTTGATTTTCAGATTTCATACCCTTCAAGAAATGCATACTAATACAAAGTATGTTATTCTTTCTACATTCCAAGTTTATAAGAACAATATTTTAAAATTGTCCCAATATTTTGCACTTTGTCCAGAATTCTTGTGCTCAGAGTTTGAGGGTTATGGTAGGGGTGCATAATAAAGATATAAGGAGCAGATATTTTAAAGCTGGTGACCAAGTGTTGGTTTTCATCCCCTCAGCAAAGACCAAATCTTTGGCTAAATAGCAGAGTCTATCTGAAAAAAAATTGAAAATAAATGAGATAAGCTATTGAGTCAGACAGCTAAGTCAAGACCAGAACAGATATACCATACTGATGATTATGACTGGCTCGACGGTCATAACCCACTTATTATGTATCAAGACAAGGATGCAAAGAAATTCACCTTGTGAGTGAAGCAAGAAGTACAATGACTGGTTGAGGGGAAATACCTGACATTGAGTCAAAAGTATTTTATGTAAGAATGGTTTGTGTGTGATTAATGCTTCAAAAGAGTAAAGGCAAGTCTGAGGTATGCATATGTACATCTGTAATGGCAGTGCACCATTTCAGAGGGACTACAAGGAATATACTGAGGTGGGAGTAGGGAGTGTTAAGTCTGTATGGTGAAATGCTAATCAAATCTATATGTGCTGAGAATGTGAGGCAGTTAAGGAGTTATAGAATCAACTGCAAGCAATACATTCAAATGTGTATGAGAAATAATTGTAGTGACTATTGTCCTTGTCCATATCCGCTATGACAAACAGGTCATAGCAGGATTGGATAAAAAAGAGATTGCAAATTGATATAATTTAGGAGGCTGGGAGGGAATGCAAGAGAGTATCCAAGACTTTGCTTTCTGAAAATAAGTAGTATGTAAGCAATGAGAGAGGAGGCAGTTGATGGACAGAAAATAAGACTTGGTCATGAATTGTGCTTGATAAGCAATGCAGAAATGTACACAGAGCTGTTAGCATGTAAGCTGTCTGTGTGGCATTTCAGTCATGGTAAAATAGTAAGCCTTCCAGTGGGATAGTATTTGAACATGTGAGGTAAATTAACCTAATTTTGACACAGAGGAGTGAGTGCTGTTTTTATGTGTGAGCTGAATGTGAATGTTGTAAAGTGGTGATGTTTGGAATTTAATGGTCATATGAAGGGTAACAAAAGTATCCCATTTGACCACAAGGATGGGATAAAGACATACATTCAAGGAAAATTCTCTCTCTGTGTACAGCCAGAGAATGATGGTTCTGGTTTATTGGTTTAATTGTATATGACAATTAAGTGGTTAGCTGCTATTGAATGTTTTATGTCTTAAGCTTATGTTCTTAATTATAGTTCAGTACTGCAGATGTTTGTCTTTCCTATATTTGCTTAAATTGTGGAATAAAGGAGAATGATAGTCTGGCTTGGTCCTGTGAGGCCAACCACCCACATGTACAGACTGGATGACTATGATCAGTGGCACCCTCTTTTTAATATAATCATTCTGGAGGCAAATACACCTTAGGTATAAGGGAGATCCCCTTTTAAAGTTTCAGCTGTTAGCTGTGCTGTTCAGCTGAATTATTATATTTGGGTTCCTTTCATCCATGCAACCTACTGCATGTTTTTAAATATTTCTGCTTTACCAGTAAATGCCTTTTTCATTCAGGCTAAAACCTAACCACATCATTTTATGAAAACAGTCTTGGTAACAACTAATTACATACTTCTAATTTTCTGTGAAATAATGGCTAATTACATTATTGTGGAAATTTCTTCCTCCTAGATGTCCCTGTGCAGGTGAAGGAGAAAAAATGCTTCAAGTAGAGGATTTTGACTAAGTCAGTGTCTTGCTTATAAGAGGAGGTAGAAGAAATTATGAGACTGACCATCATGGCTGCAATGGTGACACTACTGCAGTTTGTACTTGGCTGTGTTGATGAAGCGAGAGATATGACTTAGGAGAAAATACTCAGTTTGCTAGTCAGTATATGCACTTAGCCTTACTTATGGTCATAGACTCTAAGAAGGGACTGGACAGCTAGATAGATAGAGAGTTAACAGTAGAACAAAGCTGAGTGGTCAGATGAAAACCAGAAGACCAACAGAAACAGTAAAATTCCACATAAAAGGATTCCGGTCACATGCTGAATCACACACTTTTAATAAAACAAAAACTACTAACATACGTAACAAACAGGTATACGCACTTTTGCAAAGACAAAGTCTGCTTCTTCAGACCATTTACACAAATACACCACACTCTCAGGTTTCAATTCTATTATATATTAACACTCCACAACATGCTGATGCTGTAAACAATCCTTACCAAAGCCTACAAGGCCCATAAAGATTAGGGCTCAACAAAAGTCATACATTACAGCACATCACATCCAAACACACCTCAAACAGAAAGTTTCCATTCCAGTATACACAAGCACTCCAGAAACAGCTCATTAGGTTGGACAAAGACAGGGCGGCAGTCAGATGTCCTTCAAGTGCCGGGATCACACATGTCTCAAGGACTGTTCAAATTCTTACAACAGACAAATGAGACAATAATATGGAAGTTTTACATGTGGAGTGAATGGCTTGGGGTGCAAAGCCCTGAGGAATATGTGGGGAGACATAGAGCTCTCCATGTATTCTGAAAATGCAGGCAAGACTAAGATACCGAGCAGAATCCATCTTCCTACAGGGATGATGCCTAGGTGCAATGAAAAGATGATTGGCTTCAACAATTGGTTGAATAATTGGCGTAATTCTGGGGTGATCCATTATGTGTCAGCATGAAATGAGATGCTTGACTATCCTATGATGATCTGCATGTCTCTATCGAAGGCTTCTGCATAGTGGCTAAAGCTGTTGTTGCACCTATAGTGCCTGCCTTAGACAAAATACAGCTAATGAACATTCCAACATAGCCAGCATAACAATATTTAAACACGATTAAATTAATCCCTCAGTGATAGAAGCCTCAACAAAAACATCTGCCCAACCTTGAGGCACTCATGCATTTGGAATACATCCATGTGCAAGAAATAACTGAAAGCTAATGTAAAGATCCAAAAGTCATTCCCTTCAGTACTATTTTTTGTGACTACCATGCCTTCAGATCTGAACAGAACTGCAGTAGTGTATCTATATTTGTTAAAGACCATATCATCTCTATACAGATTCACAGAGTCTGAGAAACAGAACTTACTGAACTCCAGATCACACTAAACAAAACAATCAGTTTATTGCCTATTACAAGACTTCATGCAATGTTTTTAAATATAGTGGATAAACTCCCCATTACTAAGAACTCCGTTATTTCAGTAGACCCTAAGTACCCTTCAATAAATTTGAGTGCCTGCACCTCCAATGCAAGATATGGTCAGAAGTTTTGGATCTAATAAATAAAGATTCCATGAATTGGAGTGTTGCCAACCCAGCCAGAGGAAAATAATCTTGTCCCAGTGCTTACAAATATAGCTTCATCTTGTACAAATCCCCTGATAAGTCCTTCCATGGTTAATGGGATTGAAAGGTAATAACTTTCTCCATCAAATATCTAAATCCATTAAAACTACTATATCACAGTTCAAAGAATTCAAATGCACAAATGATATGAAACAGTAAGATGAAGTCTTGAAATTCATGAATAACAAAAGCATAAAAGACATTGTCTCTGCAGATAGGTTTGCAAAGGAGTTTAATACCCTCTTAAATAAATGGATATAACTATCAATCTCAACAAGATCCAAATAAAAAAAAACTATTGAATCTACTAAATGAGTCAGTAAACTCAGGTTTTCATCCTAAGGCCAAGGACAGCTACAAATATGCATTTAGTTGTGTTGGGAAATTAATCCAGCACTGCATAGAACTACTTAGATGCAATGGATATAGCTAATATACTTGAAAATAAATTAATTTTAAATTTCACTCCCAAGATGACTATCTACAGCTTATCTAGCTCTGAATGTCACAACACCCCCCCCAATCATCACTAAAGAATATGTACATAAAGTGCTGTACCAGACTAAAAACACTTTCATTATGGGACCGGATAATATATTGGGGTGTTTAACAAACAGTAGAACAACATGACTGGGTGGAACTAATCCATAAACTATTTAACCCAGATGCATGTTGATGATGCTACTTTATAAGGGTGGCCCCACTACAGACACTAGGAAGTGCAGGACCATCAGCCTGATGAGTCTCTTTTGCAAAGTCATGGAACATAATGTAACTGAATTGATAACTTTGAGATTAAAAATTGCATCCAGCTAGATTAAAGGTAGACCCTGTCTAATGAATCTGGTGAACTTCTCCAAAAGGGTAACACACATTGTGAACATAAATGATTCTACCAGACTGGCTACCTTGATTTTGCTAAGGTATTTGACACCATCCTTGATGCTAGCATAATTAGTAAACTAAATATATTACAAATAGATCCCTATATGGTAAGAACGATAGCTAATGGGTTAAAAGATAGGACTAACTCAGTGTGGGTGGCAGGGGCAGCATCATAGAACATGAAAGTAACAGTGATGTTTCACAGGCTCAATACTGGGACCACTTCTATTCAGTATTTACTTTTCTGACCTCAAGACCAAAAACCAAGACCTCTGGCTACCCAGGTTTACAGATGACTGTAAACTGGGAGTCATTGTCAAATCAACCTCTGATGTTCAAACGCTCCATTAAAAATATTCACATAAATACCTGGTGTACTTAAAGTAGGCTTACATTATCTACAAAAATGTGCAATATTCTGTGATTTGGTAGACAACCCTTCCCCAGCACATAATGTAGACAATACCCTACTTCAAAATGAAACTATAATTAGAGACCCTGGAAAATCACCAAAGCAATATAATCCAAATCTAAGGAGGTCATTTCTCTCTTACATTCTGCATTGATCAGGACAGTTATAGAATGCAATATCCCCTTTGTGATGTTCTTCACTAGATATAGCAAACACATTTGAAACCATCCAGAGGATTAAATTGATTTGTCATACATTTTCTAAGTTTCCTGGTTTTGTTTTGCATGTGCTGCAACAACAGTATTAATAAATGTAGTGGTAACTGTTATGTGTTTTCTCTTTGGTGAAATAATTTATTTCCTAGCTGAAACTGCCAAGAAAGTGTTTTGCTGGCATTCTAAAACATATTTTTTCTGTGAAACTCTGTTTGTCAGCATTATTTCATGTTAGGCAAGTGGTGCTAGAGTAGAGATGGAAATATTGAAACATGGCAAGCTTTTTCAGTGAGTTGCACTTATTTTTTCTTGGGCTTCAACGAAATAGGATAAAAACAATGTAAATGCATTCACACTCAGTTTTGTAATCTAACCTGTACTGCACTGAACCTTATGATCGTTTACTCTGCAATACTTTTCAAGAGCCCCCATAAAGTTTGCTGCAGTGTGGAGATAGTTGCATCTGTTGTTGGACTCATCCTTGTTGCAGTTCATTTTTAAAAATGGTATGAATGGTGTTTTTTCATGTGAAACAATTACTCATTTATGTAATGTTTTCAGATGCCTAAGCCAAGATATGATGTTAGTTATGCTGTGCATACCTCTCAACTGTACAAAATATTGTAGAATAACCCTGACTGAGTTTTCACAAACAATCACGTACACACACACACAGAATTTTAACACAATGCCATTGCATATTTCATACATGACTCCCATGTGCGTATCACAATTTATCTCTATGATCAGTCCCAGCAGGAATAACATTCCACCCTCTAACATCCTCCAAATAGTTTCAGGAATAAACTGTACTACATAGCTGTCCTACTGCTTTGTAAATGAAAAACAAAAACACTTCACATTACATACCCAGGAATTTAGATAATGCACCAAATTTCACTCCCTTGCCAAAGAGCAAGACACAACTTCTGTGAGTATCATTACAGTATTACTCACTACCAATTCTATATTTATAGTTAATTTTGAAACAAATCCATACCATTCAGTAAATTCCTCCCCTATATACCAAATAAAAACACTTCACATATATACACACTGCTGCCACTCAAGACATTAACAAAAACAAATGTGCACCACTATGAAACAACAGTGATCAAAGTGTGACCACAAAATGAAAGTAATTCATTTATCAGTTTAAAAGAATACATCATCAACATCCCAGGCATCTAAACTTCCTGCTGAAGTCAAATACTGATTATACTTGAAAGGAATTAGAGCTCCAAAATCAGAAGTTAAACTAATAACTTGGAAATCACTGCTATCACTAGATAGAACACCGTATCCTAAATATTACTTTTACAAAATGAAATACAGCCTTAGTGGAAACTCTTGCATGTCAACAAAAGTCATAGAGCATTCCACAGAGAATTACATTGAAGTGGAACACTGCAGAATGAAAAATAATGGCAGAAAGGGAAAGGTGATCACAAACTATGAAACAATTATGGCAAAACCACAAATCAAATCATTACAACAATAAAACAGCCACAAAGATTAGAAAAGTGACAAATCTCTTTAAAAAAACAAAGCTACCAGAACTGGAAGCACTTTCCCTTTTCTCTGTGTCATATGAACTCCTTAGAAGGTACCAAATGCCTTACTTCTGTCCAATAAAGGACCTGGTGGTCCAGGATCTCTTGTACCTTCACAGTTCAAAAAGTCCCATAAATATCAGAACAAGTGGTCTAAATCTACTTGAGCATATTAATAAGACAAGGTAGGAGAATGAGTGCTTCCTTATCCTGTGGAGCAGGCAGTCTCCCTCTGCAGCAGTGTGATACACTGTCTTTTTTCAAATGGGACCTACACAGTCAGATGTAAATTCATAATTATCACCTCAGGCCAGACAGGCTTAGCCATCTTTGAGAGGGAAGGAACAATCTTGGGTGGTAAGTGGCAAAGTGTAATGGCCACAAGACTCAGATGCTTTAAATAGTCCTGTCATTCGTATGACTCCTAATTAACTGTTATTTAACTAAGTTAACAAATATTACTTATATATATAAACAATAATTATTCACTGTATATGAAAATAGTGTTATAAATAATATTATTTACTATAAACGTAAATAGATTATAAATAATCAATTTAAATAGTATTGAAAAATAAAAGAAAAATTAATTACTTGCCTAAAGTCTTGGAAAGAAGCTCAGTATAGTGTACTGAATTAAATATTTCATGAATAGTCTTTTTTAATTAATTTAATAATTAAACTTTAATCCAAACCTGGATTCCTATTAGCATGAAAAAATTGGCAGTACAATTCTTTCTGTAACCTCCTTATCCCGTCTGCTTAAATCTCATTTCAATTTTCCAAGTATATAGTACTCAAACATTATACAATTTACTCAAAGCACAGTGTGAGAAAATAAATTATTTCCTTCAGACATCCTTATGGCCCCATGTGTTCACCTGTCCTTTACCTTAAAGTAATCATCATTTTCCTATGTAGCAGCAAGTACAACTCTTATAAAATGCTGTGTAAATTATCACACTAGAACTACTAACCTACACCAATTTGTTTTCAAAAATGATATCATATGATGATCTAAGTGTATTTTTAAATATAGTTACACATGTAACACCCTCCATATGCACATGTATCCTTAGGTTTGAATGTAAGAAACCTATCAACCTATTTTCTGTAGCTAAAACCTAAGACTTCCTCAGCTTCCTTGACTAGAGTTTCACTTCTTAAAAATGATATACCAGTTACTTTGTAGAATGTTGTTTATGTCAGTGGTATCCATAGATCAAGGGATAATAAATCTCACATGTGTGGTGTGAATATTAATGTGCCAAACAATGTTTGGAGCATATTAAACTAATCTCTCTTTATATGCAGTATCTACCATAACACTGGTAAACATTTCTTCAGGGAAATCCTTTTCAAGAAAATAATTTTTTAGTTAATTTCCCTTATTTGCAAAAAGTATGATATCTGAAGTAAATCAACAAGTAAATGAGATAGATAAAGGCATTTGTCATGTTTCTGAAAAAGAATTACTTCAAAGTATTTCATTATGATATTACTGATGTCAATGAGACATTGCTGGACATTTTTACCCCTTCACTGCATTATATTTAGAATGGCTTAGATGCATACTTTTTTAAAAATAAAGATAATGTGTCTTGTTTGTCTCCTTTCTGTATACCTTCTTTGCACAATCCCTGTCTTTATAACAGTTATGTACAAGAAATTGTTTTCAACATGGTCGATCTTTAGACAGAGAACTTAAACAAAAACTTAAAAATTATCAGGGTATTCACTGAAAGACCACAGTTTCTTCACTGATTCATCCAATGAAAAAAGTTGTCAATCAAATGTCCATAAAAATAATTTTATTATCTTAATATTCTAAATGATGTCATATTCCCAAGCCGCCATCATAAAATTAGCAACAGTTGGTGACATTATTGCGCCTATGCGAACCTCTGACCTTCCCAGATATAACATTCCTTCAAACAAAGAAATCAGTCCTTAAAACATCTCAATGAATGAACAGCTCAAATAAATTTTAATCAAATTTTCATTATTAACCATGCCAGGTAGCACATTAACATATATGTATGCATGTATATATGCCTGTACCAATAGGTGTTAACATGTATAGCACTTGAACATCCATTCTTACCAAAAGTGTAGTTTCATTTATTGTAAAATTTCTAAGCTTGTTATGAGTTAGGAATCCTGTTCAAAAAACTTTTCAAATTAAAGTCAACAAAAGCTGAAAAGGTTCCAGTTTTCAAACCCCAGGCCAAAATGTGTATGTCTGAAGTATAAATCCTTAAGGCTTTATGAAGCTAAGGGCCACAAAAAAACTATTGGGGTCCAGTATTTCTCAATCTTCAAAAATGTATACCACTGAAATATAATAACTGTACTATATGTCACCTCCCCCAAAATGATGTCTAGATCTTTTTAGGTTTTATTCATTTCTGCTACATCCATTTTTCTATAAAACATTTAGTCTGGTGGCATTTTTGTTTTTTTCTGAACATATGCTTCCATATCCATTAGCAATACACAACCATACTTGCCAGCCAATTACACAGACTATGCTGTATTATTACATAAAGACCAATAAACATTTTTTTCTTGGTTATCCAAATTAAATACATTTTGTCAGTTTTTGTTCATATTACGCAAATATCCTACAGTATTTGACTTACTGGAGAATTATACATATGTAAATGGATCAGTAGATATATTAGACAGACACACATGTAAACTCAGTCCCAAACATCAGTTGAGTAATTTAAGTGTAAGCATGTGTGCACAGTTTATTATGGGCATGTTGCTACATCTGAGAGCTCTCCAGAAAAGGCTTTAGCTTCAGCTTCAACTCTACCAACATTACAAATACTTTTAAGAGAAAACTAATAACTGATACAAGCTTTCTAAAATGAGAATACAAATAAATATATATCATACATATTATACTTACACAGGAAAAATCTGAACAATCTACAAACACTAAACTATGACATTTTCCATATCTGGAGCACTTTTGATTATAATGAATGTGAATACATTTATATACTCACATCCAACCTTCCTTTAATGTTTCATTGTAACACTTTCTTCATACTGGTAATACATAAGCCATAACTTTGACATGGTAATTCAAGCTCTGACCTATGCAAAAGTATGCCTGTTTAAAGTTACAGTTTTCCAAGATGCTTATTCCAACTTCATTTTTACAGTCTTTTTGCTTCTATATATGAATGTTCACTAATTATAACTGGAGCTGTATTTTCAAATATAGTTGATACAAAATGGCAGTTCGGTAATTATGTAGTTAATATAAATGTATCAGGCTGTACCAAACAGTTTCCATAATATCTGAGAACAGAATTCCTACATATGCATAACATCCTCTTTCTTTATTGTACCACTCAGAATTCTTACTCATCTAACAAGAAATCACTTATTCACATTGAAGTATGGTTTCTCTTTCTAATTTTCATACATTGTACAAAATACCATATAATCATAAAAAGCAATAATCTGCAAAACTTAAAAAAAAGGTACAGGCATATTTAAAGTATTCCTATTTCTGTAAAATAAAAGTATATAATGGCCCCATGTATGTCACTGACTAATCAAAATCATCCATTTTTGTGGATTATTGTTTTATGGTGGGATTTACACCCTCAGTCAAGTGTACTAGGTTTGCAGCCTTTTTCATTTACATTAAATCTTCCCAGGTTATGGTTGGTGTCAATCCCACTATAACATAACCACTTCCCATGGATTACTGCATAATTATTCAAATGTTGTGACTAAATTAAACCTTGCAATCACAAACTGAAATTAGATTGCTAATATCTATCTATCTATACATTTATCTATCTATACTCATTTATTTGCTTGACTGATCACAAATGAAGACTGCTTGTTTTTCTTATGGGATCAGTTCAATATGGGCTATAGGTGACTTGTATTGATTCTGTTGTTGTGAGTTTGGGGATTTTTTTAAGCAAAGGAATTTAAATTGTACTAAGGATTTTTAAGATTTTTAGTGGTCTATCAGAATACCAAGTGTGTGTCTGAGTGTGTGTGTATGTGTGTGTTCTCTCTCTTTAACTATATACAAATGTGTAAATATATATATATATATATATATACACACACACACATATATATATATATATATATATATATATATATATATATATATATACACACACACACACACACACACACACACACACACACACATATATATATATATATATCTATATAGGTCTATGACATTGAGCCATGTATGATTGAATGCAAATGTTCAATACTCAAAACATCAAAAAATATATACATATAAATAACCCATGCACTTCTAAATATATATATCAACTAACTGCATGATTGCACTAAAGTGGGGAAAGGGCAAATTTGTCAATATCCTCTGAATAGTAATCTTGCACAGGAAAAGCTGGTAATGCTCAATCAGTTGACTTTTGAACAGCTGTACCATCTGTTGCATATTTAGATGAAAAACCTGTTCAATAAAAGGTATGCATCATATATCTATGTGTCTAATGTAAAATGTTTTAGGTACATAGAATAAGATGAATGAAGAGTGTCAAAGCCATTGTTCACAAAATTAGTTCCTTAGTTCTATAGTACATGATGTCTTGTATGATATCATACAAAGCAGATGCATGCATATTCCTTTTTTCCATTTTTTTTCTTATGTTAGAGTAATCCTTCCCATAAATTTCAATATTATCATCATTATCACCATCATCATCACCCCTTTTCCCATATTCTACATCGGGTCGGGGTGTCATGTCAGCCATCTCCATCTCTCTCAATTAAATTTTCTACCTATTTCAACAGGCATGCCTGACTTTTGCAGGTCTTCTCTCACACAATATATATCCATCTCTTTGCTGGATGCCCTTGTTTCCTCTTGCCTTCTTCCTGTCATCCAAAATCTTCTTCATCAGATTGTTTTCTGCTTTTCTGCACATGTGCCTAAACCACCGTATTCTGTTCTCTTTGACCTTCTCTGCAACTGGAGCTACTTTGGCCTCTGCTCTGATGTCCTCATTTCTTCATCTGCTCTACCATGTGCGTCCTACCACCTAGCTCAGGCACTTCATCTCGATCACCTCAGGCTTTCTCAACTGCTCTGCCTTTACTGCCCAGATTTTTGCACCATACAGTAGTACTGGTCCTACCATTGTCTTGTTCACCTTACTTTTCAGCTTCTTTGGCATTCTTCTTTCATACACTACCCCCTGACACTCTATGCCAGTTGGCTGCAGCCATTCTGATTCTAACTTTGACCTTGTCATTCAAACGTCCCTTCTCCTCAGCCATCCCTCCTAGATACTTGAAGCAGTTAACCTGTTTTCTCTTCTATCTCTGTTCTCATCTTCTTCTGATTTCCCCCATTTGCTACTATTACAACCAACTTAACTGTACTCAGTTTCATTCCATGTGCCTTTGGTTTGGCATTCCATTCTCCTATCCTTTGCTGAAGTTCTTGGTCAGAGTCTGTCTGAAATGCCACTTCATCTGCATACAGCAGCTTTCTTGATCTGTTCCTTACAACTTGTTTGCTGATGTAGTCCATCAACATTAAGCAGCAGTGGGCTCAGAGTTGAACCCTGATGTACAATCACTTCCTCTGGGAATCCATCTGTGAACCTGAACACTGCACGTATTTCAGTCATTGAGTCCTTGTACATAGCCTGCATTAATTCTACCAATGTTTCTGTGACTTTAAATGAACATAAGACTGCCAGAATAAGCCTTCTTATGACTTTGTGATTTGTTTTCTCTAAGTCTAGGAATGCCCATCTGGACTCTTTTCTCATCTTTAGATTCTTCTCAACTATCTGTCTCACTGCAAATATCAGGTCAGTTGTGCTGCATCCCAATCTGAATCTGAACTGCTCATCTCATATCTTCAGTTTTATTTTCCCAGAAGTTTCAATATATTAGTTATCTGAGTTTGTCACTGTCCTATTAAAAACAACACAGACACCCAAAGACATTTGACGACCTTTATTGTAATGAAAATGTATAACACACATCAAACTTTATTGAGGCACACAGGATACAACATTGCAACATATAAGATAGCAAACATAAGGGCAGTGCACCCGCTCACCCTTGGATAAGCAGCGTCCCCCACTTGCTCACTTATCATAGTAATCATGAAGGCAGCATGCCCGCTCACCTTAATATCATTAATTCCATACTTCCATTCCAAGACATCCACCATCAAATCACCACCTCAATTCCAAATATTCTACTGAGGGGGACAGAAGAGGGTCAAGCCTGACCCTCTTCTTTGCCTCTCAAGCCATCACAAAATGGGCCAGGCTGGGAGGGTAACAAGACCACACCAAAATCTGCTTACACATACCAGTTTCCCCTTCAAAACCCTCTAAGACCTACGCCTTAGCCTTACCTCACTTCCTCCCTCGACTCCCAACTTAACTCTTTCCTACCCGCTCCCTACCCACACAAACCTAACTTACTTATCTCCCTAATTCCCAGCCCCCCCCACTCCCTTCCCATGACAAATTTGTCTGTTCCAACCTTCACTTCTCCTGAAGATATCTTATCTACTTTGTATACATTTTTATGAAAACAATATTTTACAGGTATCATTGTGGTTTAGTGCTAAGTCCTTCTTTAACAGACTGATTCATTTATTTATTTAATGTAGCATCAATTCCTTTTTATCGATTTTAGTAGTTTATTTGGGGTTACATTAGAATCTTTAAGTTTTATGGTTTATGTATGCATTTTTGTTTAAGTTAGTTTAGACTGATTCAGTTAAGTATTTCAAGTAATACCATATCTGATTGTATTTATATAAAATATGTTCTATTTTGTAATGTATTCTTTTTTACTTCAGAAACAACAAATGCAATTTTTAATGGACATAATGAGCTTGGCAATGATATTTTTAGTAGATTAGATGCATGCACGCAGTTTCAAATTTCAGTATGAAAACTTACTTTTTTCATTAATGTGAATAGTAAATAGAGTGCACCTCACTTTATTATTATTATTTTGCTTTCGTTGTTGTTGATGTGTTTTCTTAATTGTACTCTTTTTCTTCCAACCTAAATAAAGATATGGGTTTAAGTGGATTGTTTTAGGTGGACTAGGGTCTTTTGAATGGTGCATTTCTATGTGATCCAAATCCAATGTGAAAGTGAAATTTTTACTTTAGTTTTTGGCAATTACCATAAATGTATTTTAAGTTTAGTGATGACGCTAAAAGGGTGTGGACAGACTGATGGTGAGATACAGAGTATATATAAACTTTTTATGAATTTAAGAGAGTGTAGGCAAATGTAAAATACATTTATAGTTTACCAGAAATGTGTTTTTGCACATTTTATCTTGTATCTCCAATGACTACTGCTTATTAATTTATTTATTTTATAATTTGGTTGTTAGACTGGTTCGAGGATTCTGTATAACAACAATCCAGGATGCAAGCAGATATAATTTTAGCAATATGAAAAGTAAAGAATGTCAATTAATAGTAAAGCAACATATAAAGCTTAAGTAAAAGTGTTGTAGCTCATAAATGGAATAACTATACAGATAGCTGGTTATGCACCCACATAAACACACACACACACACACACACACACACACACACACACACACACACACACACACACACACTCGAACACAAACACACCCACACACAGACATACACACACACACACACACACACACACACACACACACACACACACACACACACACACACACACACACACACACATATATATTTTCCTTTGCTCACCAAGATAGGCCAGCAAAGGCCATTAACTATTCAGTTCCATTGTTGGAATAGGGAAAAAAGGATCACCAGTTAGACAAAGTACAATGCATATTTTATGTAATAGAATGATTACAAAATAGAAAAATAACAATGTAAAATGTTCCCACATGAAGTTCTACAACTATATGGTATAGAATATATATATATATATATATATATATATATATATATATATATATATATATATATATATATATACACACAAAAAAATTTCACCCAAGTATGTTGATGTTTTGTATCGAATTAGAGAAGGAATATAATATAGTAGATAGACATGAGAAATGAAGAAATCTGGCAAATAGATACACACACACACACACACACACACACACACACACACACACACACATATATATATATATATATATATATATATGTATATATATACAAGAGGAATCTTGACCAATGGATGGGAGATCGCAGGTACACCCCAGGGGTTACCTCAGTGTCACTGCTCGACAGAGGCACAGCAAAATAATGGGCATAGTTTCTCCAAACTAAAGGGGTGGCGTAAGCCACAAAACTATGGGCAAGGCTTATAAATGCCCTCGGGCAGATAGCCTAGTATGAACCTATGAACCTATATATATATATATATATATATATATATATATATATATATATATATATAAACACCTTCATCTGAGCAGAAAATGTATATTTTAGTATAAAGAAATGTGATAGATCATGACAGTGGTAAAAGGAAAAGTAGTAATGATGGTGGTATGAAGGAAAAATGGGATGGATGTATATATACATATATATATATATATATATATATATATATATATATATATATATATATATATAATGACAGTTCTGAAAAATGATCACAGGAGATGTTAAGTTGGAGGGGGATGAATTTAAATATGTAAGAAATTAAACCACATATCAGTGGCAATAGTATATGTAATATTGAACTGAGGCTGACTGCAGATTTGTTATTAGATTTCTCTGGGATCATGATTCAACACAATATACAAGAATACCTTTGGTTGCTTTTATTTAGGTGTTGAACAAAATTTGCAATATTAATCCCATTCCTAATTTCTAATGGCACAACATCCCATTAGACTGAATATATATACAGAACAACCAGAGTGTTTGGACAAGTCCTTCCTTGACAAAGTATATGTGCTGCTAAGATATGATGTATATAATTTTGATCTATGTGAGAATAAAGGTATTTTACAGATAAAAAACAATCTAATATATTTAAAGCCAGACAGAAATTTGTTCTCTTGGGAAGATTAGCTGCAAATCTATCTATTTTGTTGCCATTTTCTTCAAGGTGCTGATTTGGTGTTTTGTATAGGCTGAATAGAAGTGAGAATTTATAATGAATTGTAGGAATCGAGAGTTCTGGCTGTTGTGTGGCAGCCATGTTCAAATTTTGCTTTATACAGCATTCGCTATTTTTGTTTGCCATAGGTAATAGTACTCAATATGTGTATCAAAGTTTAGGTATTGGTCAATGAGAATACATAATAGTCAGCTGTTCAACAGACATATTTGTTACTGGTTATTGAAGAAATTTTGAACTTGACAGTAAGATATTTTTAACATGAGGAAGTAAATAATTTAATTTTCTTTTTTCTTTGCATCTTTTCAGGGTCTTTTAAATATTTTTCAATGCACAGAAAAGTTTGTTGAATGGTCTTTTGAAGATGGGTAAATCTTTTAGAGGAGGAGATTATGTTCAAGTTTTTTGCGTATTATAAAAGGAAAGGGATGTGTATACTTTTGTACATGTCATTAATGAATTTGTTAAATAAAAATGGACCCAGAATTAATAATTGAGGGACTCCTACTCTTCCTATAGAGGAGTATGTGTATATAGTCATCTTATAAATTATGATCTGTTTTATAAGTAACTACTTAACCAGTGCATGGCAGTTTTGCTGATGTTAAGAGCAGCTAACCATTTCAACATGACTGATATGACAGGTCCATAAAAAGTGGTAACTACTTCTACTGCACTCTGGGTTGAAGACATACTGTGTAAGGGAAAAGCTGTTTTTTTTGTGATTCATAAGTTGGTTATATATACACTTTTCTAGAATCTTTGATAAGGGAGATTCTATTAGGATGGGTCCAAAATTAAGTATATTAACTGAATTGTCTGTTTTATAGGGGTCAAATTTAAGCTTGTTTCTATTTTTATGCATATTAATCTGTTATCAACCTTTTTTAATAGAATTATAATGGGGCATGCAATTGCTCTGGCAGCTGTGATGAGATATTCACCGGGTAAGTTATCAGGTGCAAGGGTGGTTGGCCTGATTTGACATGTCAGCTTTTTTGATATACTGAACTAACACATTTTGTAATATAAAAATGTCTTATGTAATTCCATTGTTGGAATCTGCATTGCAAAGTCTAGGAACTTAATGAGGAGCCAGATTTAATGAAGTGTAAGTATTCATACCATAGGCTATGTTTCTTGTGGAGGTGAAATTGATTGCATTTTTTACTTGGAGTCATCAGTCTATTTATTGAGGGCTAGAATTATTTTGAGTTATATTTTTAATAGATTAAAGATTAACAAAGTATTTTCTTTTATCTCCATGTACCATATTCTTTACTATATTTTTGAAGGTTTCATAGCATGTTTCTTAGTATAATTTTTGCTTGGCTTCATAGAACATTTAATCAGCTACCATATAACCTTTCATCTTTTGGTTTAAATTCACCTCTCCTTCAACATTTCTGCATCAGATCTTGATTGGCATGAGGTTGCTCTAGGAGTTTTCTGTACTCACAACTATATTTATGCCTTTTCCACATTTCTTGCCTTCTCATCTGATCCTTCTCCTTATGTTCTTTCATTTGTTTTTTTGGCACATTCCTTTGCTGCCTGATTTTTGTTTACTTCTAGTTTAATTACCATTCCTGTTTAACACCAATATGCTTTTGCTAGACTAAGCAGGGACGTCATCTTAGATTTGTTCTCTTCATGCTTCAAAACTTTCACTATGTTTGGATCTGGTGAGGACAGCAGATATGTATGCAAGCCTATGATTGCAAATCTATACATGTAATCAGTTTTGAGGAGGTCCATACCTACTTTAGAATGAGGAATATATAAGCTTGGTATACACTGATTTTTATGTATCATTTGATAAGCGTGAAACATTTTTCTTGTTTTCCTGTCCAAGAGATCCAGTATCATTTGGGGCCAGTCAATCACCCCCAAATTGTAAGTTAAAACAGGAAGAAAAAATAAGTTTATAGACAGGACATTGTTCTTAGATGTCAGGGCTATTTTCAGTATTAACTTTAGTCTTCTAAGATATTGTTTACTGAGTTTTGTTCGCATTTGTTCATGTTTTATTGTTGATCTTTCATCAATTCCCAAATATTTATACACTCCCTTCTGCTCAAATTTATATCACATTCCTGTCCCAGACTGATATTTTCATGATGCTTCAGATTTCCTGCTTTAAAGGTTGCTTTTGCATATTTATCAAGACCAAGTGGCATTCTTATAAGATCTGACAAAGATGTGACCACTTCCATCTGTGCTTTGAGCTCCTCATCTGATAAACTATACAGATTTAAATCATCCAAAAAAGGAAAATGAGACATCTTTACACTTTCTTGTTTTCTGAGAACCAAGCTGTAATCGCGACTTAATCTGTTAAGTAAGCAGTTTAATGGATTAAGTGCAAGCCAAAAGAGCAACGGTGACAGAGTCACCCTGGAATGTCCCCCTTTGAATTTTTATCCCTGGCATCCCCCAAGGCTCTATTCTCGGCCCCTTACGTTTCAATATTTTCATTAATAATTTTCACAAATCCTTAGATAGTGCTACACTGATCCAGTATGCTGATGATTCCACAATCATCTCTACAGCAAACTGTCCTTCCAAACTCCTTCAAAAAACCCAAACAGTCTTCTCCAATACCGAAACTTGGATGCTAAACAACCATCTTGCTCTCAATGCAAACAAAACAAAAATCATGATATTTTTCCTTCAAGAAATTTCACCATATACAAAAGCTCCTTTAAAATAAAAAAACACAATAACACTAATCGATGTTGTACCTCACACCAAACTATTCAGAGTCACTATTGATGAACATTTATAATTCGATATCCACATCCAAAATAATATCAAAGAAACACCAAAAACTAGGTTTGCTGTACAGTCAAAATCGCTATCTTACCGCTTCTACCAAATGTACTCTAGCCTCCTCCTACCTGCTCCCCTCTCTTATGTATGATGTCCCTCTACTTACTCATCTCCAACTTAACCTAAAAAGCAAACTAGATGCCTATTATAACAAAGTCTGTAAACTGGCTACAGTGTCCAAATACTCCACCCATCACTGCCATTCCCTCCCTCCCTAAACTGGCTTGAGCTTCCTAATTTCCTGAAATTCATACAACTCACCACTGCTCACAAACTCATATTCCAACCCTCCATCTGCCCCTCTCTTTCATTTGTCATAACCCCTTACCTCCCCAGTCGTACTCTTAGATATGAAAATCAATACCTCCTTAAAATCTATAAACCCTTTTTCCCACCTGGCCAATTACTTCTATTACACTGCTTAGCTAAAACTATGGAATTCTCTCCCCCCTCCCTATGTTGTGCTCACAACCACTCTAATTTCCAATCTCTCCTCCATTCTTACCTTACCTCAAACTGGGACTGTTCCTGCTCCCTTCCCACCTAAATTAAACTGTCATCTTTTTCATACCTCCCTTCAATCTCATCTGCTAAAACCTCTGATCACTAACATTATTTTTAGAATAAACAATAAACTTGTATAAACACTTTATGACTTGTACTTTTAATGATATTATCTGTATTACTTTTGACTTTATCTATATTTTAACATTTGTGTTTTTTTAAACATATACTCCCTGATTTTGTATTTGTATTTTAATGTGTATATTTATGCTTTTGTAAACTATATATTCCATACTTTACTTATGTTATATTCTGATAACTGCTTTTGGAGCTTTTCTCCCTGGACCTCTACTGAAAATAGGCTCTGCTTGGCCCAGTGGGCTTCCCGTTAAGGATTTGTAGGGGGAATGTTAGTTTGGATAATACTATTCTTACTGAAGACTTCTGTCCATAAGGAATATGGGGTCCAGACAGAGAGTAAATTTACAATTTTCCATCTAACTGTCAATGTTTCATTTAAATAGGGTCAGAGATAAACTCTGTTTTACATGGATGGGGAGACTATTCCATAGTGCAGGAATCCTGTGGGAGACATATCTGTCTCTCCAGCATGTTCTGATTATGTCACAAGCAAAGTTCATATCCCTGGAACTATTGTTTCTGGTGCTGTTAGTTTTGCACATATACAACAGATCCATCAGGGCTGGGTTTGAGGATGCCCTGTAAGCCAGGCAAAGATCGTCTTTCAGCAACCTGTAGGAGACGAAATGCAGAGACATTGCCTTCAGGCAATTACTGTAGTACAACATATTCATGCCCTGAATTCACATGGTAAGAATCCTTTGTGAACTTTCCCACTTTATAAGTGTCTGGTTAGATACATGCCAAAGGGGGCATTGCATTTATTGATAGGTCTGATAAGAGCTGAGTAGAGTGGTACTATAACTTCCTTAGCCCTGGATGCCATACCCTTATCTATAAGATGTGTGACATAGAAAGATTTTCTTATTATCTTTGCTACATGATGGTCAAAGGCCAGATTGCTGTCTATGTATGTTCTCAGATTCCTTACTACTGGGTCAGCTCTTAGGGACATTTTATCAATGGAGTAATTAACTTGGGTTGAAAGTTTCCCAAATGGCATTATAATGCATTTTTTAGCATTGGGCTTTAGGCCATGGCTTTTGCATCGGTCACTTGTCTGTGTTAAACCTATTTGCAAGATGTTTGTGTCTAGGGGGAAATCTATAATAGCTCAAAATTTACGGTCATCTGTGAAGCTGGTGAGCCCAAGGTCTTTAATGTTAGCCTTGACATTGGAGTATTAGATGACAAACTGGAGCAAGTCCAGCCTGGAACCATGGCGTACTCCACTGGTGACCAGTCTCTTGGTGGAGGTGGTCTCACCTATCCTGACTTCTTGGGTTCTGTCTGTAAGCCAGCCAAAAATCCAGTGAGTTATGTAGGGATTTATGCCTAGTTCTGAAAGTCTGTCAACAATGCCTGAGTGAGGTATTCTATCAAATGCCTAAGACAGGTAAGACACACAGCATGTACTGTTTTAGCCTCATCCATTGCCTTGGTAACCCTCTCAAAGATTTCTGCCAGTTAAGTAGGCATGACCTTCCCTTAACAAAGCCAAATTGGGATGGGTCCAGTGTGCTGATTTCCTTGTTTATCATTTGCATGATAATTCATTCCATTGCTTTGCATATTAGGCTTGTTAGACTGATAGTAAGTTCCTGGGTAGGTTGTTGGTCCACCCTTGTGGAGGGGAATGATTGTTGTGGTCCTCCATTCACTTTGAATTTAATCTAGTTCAAGGTTGCAGTTGAAGAATTCCTCAAGTACTCCTAATAGGTCATGTTTTAGACTGTTCGGGAGGCAAACAGGATGTTGTCAGGACCCAGGGAGGCAATGCTCTTGGCTTTAGCGAGTGCTGCCAGCACCTGTTCCCTGCTGATAGCTGGGGGGAAATGTTGAGGGGATTTCAACTGGTGGAGCTGGAGGGAGTAGGGGGGTGAAGTCTATGCTAAATTTATCTGCCATTAGATTTGCTATGTCACCCTGATTGGTGTAGGTGGTATCATTCATCACCAGTTCAGCACACTGTTATGTCTTACCTCTAAGGTTCTGGATATAGCTGAAGAAGGCCTTCTGATTATCCTTAGCCTGCAAGGCTATATTGACATCATAGCTGGCCTTGTTGGACTTAAGTAGACCTATTAGTTTATTGTTTACCTGTATAAGAAAGTAATTGTCTTTAAGGGAGTTACTTCGCCGATTCTGAACATGAATTTTCTTCTTTGATTATATACTCTTTTTAGGTGAGAATTCTACCAGTGGGATTTGCTTTTAGTGTTTATTTTGGTTTTATTTCTGGTAGGTATGACAGCCTCTATGTAGCCATTCATGTGTTTGTATGGTGACTCTGTGAATAATTCTGCATAGGTAGCTGTAGTCTCAGGGTTGGGGGAATTCTTGAATTTTGACAAACTGTCATTTAATAGGATATAGTTTGCCTTTGAATAGTTCCTGTTATTGATTTAGCTAGATGTTCCGGGTTGATTTTTACTTCAAATGAGACAGCTTTGTGATCCAACCTCAGTAGTTAGGATGTGACATGGGGGGGGGCAACACTCTCTCATGTTGATAGGTACCAGATCTAGTATGTTTGATCCTCTCATTGGAGCATGCCTATATGTTCCAGGGTGTTTTTTTTAATAAAGTCCAGGAAGTGTCATGCCTGTGAGTTTTAGGCAGTGTATGTTTCCCAATCTGTAGAGGGGTAGTTAAACATATCCATGAACAGGGATTATTTGTATTATGATTGCCTCTAGTAGGTTTAGGTAAGAGTTGTGAGACTCAAAGGATATAGATGCTGACCTGTAGCTATACATGATATGGTGTGAGACCTTATCTGTGGTGACTTGCAAGTGGATATGCTCCATATCAGCCTGTTTAACCAAGCCAGAGATATGTTTGCTGCTAATGTTGATCAATACACCTCCACCTTTGGCTCCAGTCTGTGGTCTAAATGAGTGGAAAGCACTGTAGCTTTGCACTTCTGGAATACTTTCTACAGCTTGAAATCTCAGGCGTCCACAGATGTTTACATTCTAGAGTGAGGAGGTCTCGAAAGGTGTTGAGTTTTTTGTTTAGGCTGCCTTCATTGAGCTCTAACACCTTATGGTTTCTTGTAGACTTTATCAATATGTCAGTAGTTTTGTCTTTTTGGTATTGCTAAAAAGGGATCTAAGGGGCGAATAAAGTTTTAACCAATGTCCAAAAGCCTAGGGAGGAATAGATGCAATCCTTCTTCAGCAAATCCATCTTCAGCACAGCAATGTGGTCATTTGATTATGTTCTCCCATGGTGACAGATATTGCCCCCCCCAGGAGTGACACCAGAAACTGAAACAATCTTTTTATGTTCATACTGTGACATCATCCTTGATAGTACTAAACTACCATCAATATTCAGTATGCAAGAACACCTTTTGATATGGCAAAATGCATGGATGTCATCCACTTGTGACAAATCTGCAAGTCCTTATGAACAGGAAGTGCCACCTGTCACTCTTCAAAGAATTCAAAATGCTGTGTACAAAATAAATCTTCCTATACTAATTATGCTGGATCGTGGCAAAGTAGAATGCTATGCTTTGGACTGTCTCTCATTAATAAAGAAAGTGTGTCACAACTCACAAACAACACTGTATTACATTTTTCAAGTTTCTTTTCCCCGCTTTGAAAGTTTATAGGTGGCTGAGGGCTGTTTAATCTTCATAGCCTTATCACACAAAGCAAGTTTTTTCATTGGCTAAGAAGGAGAGTGGGAGGGCTGGAGAAGTACTTAAATATCATCCCAGCAGCAACATCAATTTTATATTGATTTTGTGGGGTTGAAAGCTGGGTTTTTGGTTTGCAGTAGCTGTGTGACAAAATTAGGTTGTGAGACAGCACTATACTGCACTTGAGGCAGGGTGAACTTAAGTAAAGATTATTCTCTGGGAAGCAACCCTTTTCTAAATGTGCATGGCTAATATGTTTCTGTTCCAAATTAAAATGTTGGACTGTAATAATGTGTGAGGTTGTGTGACAGCATTACTTTGTATTGAGATGGTAGCATTTCTGTAAATAAATAAGGTAACTCCATGTTATTCTTTTGCTTGCAATATTAACAGAAGGGTAGGCTAGAGAATGCTTTCAACAAGTAAACTTTTAGTTAAATTTGCTCAGAATGTTTAGCTTGTTAAGCTAAAATACCATCTTACAGTGCTTGTAAGCTAACTTGATATTAAAACTGAGCCTAGAGGAGTATTAAAAATACTAAAACAGTATTTGTAACAGCCTGTGTTCACTTAAAGTTTCACAGTCCTAACTGTGGTCACCTGCACTTCCCTTAGTAATTATCTTAGCAGCTCTGATTTAAGCAGGCTTTATTTTCTGTATTTCGATTAACACTGCTGAACTCTGTATTTGTGCTGAGGCCACATGCAACTACAGTAAAATAGGTGAATGCATATTAAAAGGGGGGGGGGTTATAAATCATTTGGAGTTTTCAGTTTCATTTAGAATGAAGTACCTAAACTTGTGCCTTCTCTGGGTGCTGACCAGTGAATATTGGACACGAGTTGCTGAGATGGTATGAAATTGTTAAAAATAGTACTACATTGTATACCCGTTTCTGTACATAGGCTCCCCTGTCCATAATGCAATCAACTTCTGAGAATCTTCTAAAAGTATTTTATTTAGAGGCCCTGAGATTTAAGGTGGCTTCAACTTTTTCTCACTTAAAGATGCATGAAACTATGGGGTGTGACTTAAACACTTAACAGTGTTAATTACATAAGGCTTTGGTTAATTGAGATTGTAGCCCTTCAAAGATTGGCAGGCTGAATTGCCAAGGACTCTTATGCACATAAAGGTGTATTTGTCCTAATGCTTTGGTTATTCTGGGGTTGCTGAAATCTTTTGGGCTGCTGAACTAGCTCTTTACCTGGCAAGTGTAAGAGCTGTGTTAAGTAGTACTGAGAACTTTACTAGGAGTTAAAATTTAATTATGATGAACAGACCAGTATTAAAATGCTATAGAAGCAAGACTGTTTAAATTTTCAAACGAAATTCTTTTGTAACTCTTAATAGCATTTCTAACTGGATTTAATTTATTGTACATAAAGCTTTTTTTCTTGGGAGGAAGGGGATCCAAATCTTTGACAATATAGTTAAGGGAAATCTAGAGCTACATTTTAAGTCTAGAGCTATATTTGTATCAAGTTATCAGATTTGCAAACTGATTTTAAATGAGTATAAGATCAAGCTGCATGATTATGGTGGAGTGTTTAACAGTATAGGTTGTGCTTGCAAAGAGCAAACTACGAAACTGGGATGTGGCAATATTGGTAGGAAAGTAATGCAGGCCCCATGGCACAGAGATGTAATGGCCCTGCCTTTAGTTTCCTAGTGTTGATTAATGATAAAAAAAAAAAAAACCTTAAGAGCTTTGAGATCATTTCACAGTGAATGGCAGAGAAGTTCCTGCTGAGAAGTGCATACATAGTCTAGGTGAGACCTATTACTATTTAATAACCAGCTAAGTGGGCTGGCCTGAGCCTTTTCAGCCATGACCCAGGCACCAGTGTATAGAAACCGGACAGTATACTATAGCAGATTAGTTTTAATTGTACAAGATGTATATAAACAGCAAAAGATGTACCAGGGATGTATGTATGGTATGAACTAGTTTCTACACACCTAAGGAGCTGTAGGTGTGTAGAAGGCATTTAGAATTATGGGCCTGTCATGCTTAGTATTTTATTAGTTCTTTCTGATTATTTGGAGAGCATATAAGAATGTGACTTACCCAAGACTAATCTGTCTAGTCCTGTCTTGTGTACGGTCAGGTAGATCTTAAGTGCACAAGACTAAGTGCATATCAAAGGGCCTAAATGTCATACTCCATCACATGTAAACTGAGTTGCTAGTTCATGGAGAATGCTAGCACTTTGAGAAGGGTGAAGTGGGGAGGGCAAATGTGCAGGTCAAAGATGTTCCCTATTGAAGTATCTTCAGAAGGTGGTAAATTTGCAGCTAAAACAGGAGGGCTTCTGGAAGCTTTCTGCAAGCACAATGAGTGAGAAAGCTGAAAAAATGGGGAAAGGTGGGCGATTTTTGAAATGTTATCGGAGATGGCAGTTAAGATTTTGTGCAGAAATGTGTAGTGATGCACCGTAAGGTTATAACTGTTCAGAAATGTATGGGAGCAACTCCAAAACCATGACCAGGAAAATAGTTAACACAAGAATATAAGATGGTCTGTAAGATGTTTGTAGGCAATGCAAGTATATTTATTTTGCAACTTTAAGATTCCAGTAACATGGTAACTTTCCATTGGGCTTGGCTTATACAGCTGGTTGCCCTTTTATAAGGCTTAGGGTGACACAGCATCACAAGTGCTGAAATGCAACACATACAACTGGGGAGAGCCAACAAGAACCTTTTGGAGCTGTTGGAACTTGTGCTGGGGTTATGCAGCTGTGCTTTTTTTTTTTTTCTAGCCTAAAATGATCAGGATCTTTCAGGCTAATTTTTACTTAACCAATATGAAAAAAGTTGATGGACTGAAATGTCCCTGTAAATAGTGTCAGGAAATAACAGTTGATATAAAGAACAAACTTAAATTGAATTGAAGAATGGTTACTTCAGAGAATGGGATGTGTAGAATTGTCTGAGTAGTACTCTAACTTTGTGCAATGTTTTTACTGGGCATTGTTTTCTCCTTATTCCCAATCTGCAACATGCTGGCTATAATACATTCTGCAGAAGCTGTAATAACTAGGATCAAAACATTCAGTGGGTTTCAGCAGCTGGCAATTCACTACATGAAAACACAGTACAAGTAATTCTGCAAAATATTAAACTAATTTTGCCATATAAACTCTCATTGCCCTCCAAGGATAGGTGCATATTCATACTTAACAGAAATACTTCAGTCCTGGTTACAGAAGGGGCAAAAAGGCTGTAGATATCACTCATGCGAGCGAGGTGAATTACTGTATTATAATGGGTAGCTGGGTGAAACAATCGGCCTGTGTCCGACTTATTTACTATACAAAGTGCACCATGCAGCCTCATTTCCTCCACCTGTATAGTCCCACTTAACCCATACAGTGCAAGCTTTAATGCTAGTATGCATTTTCATTTACTGGTGGGAGGAACAAGAGGACTGGTACAAGAAGACTGGTTCAAGTAGAAAATGTTTAGCTGTCATAACGGCTAGAAAAAGCCATTTAAACATGTATCCTGTGAAATGCCATCTCCTTGCACATGCCTAAAGACCAGGGCAGCTGTCAACATTTTGGAGGCCCCCTAGGTACTTCAGGCAATACCTCACACTCACTGCCACCCCTCCTCCCCCCTTTTTAGTTCATGCTGCAAACTTTAAGGAGTAGTGAGCACCGACTGACCTGTAGCTACAGTGTGCTTGCATTACAACAGACAACAGGTCTATGTACTACACAATGATGGTACATTTCACAAATGGTCACTTACTGTTAACTGACATCTAGTTGCAACAATGATGCATTGCAGTAGCTCTACATAGAGGTCTGGACTTAGGTGAAATAATGCCCTAGGCCTGCTGTTTTCAGCCCCCCCCCCCAACATGCAATACTATCCAGTCTTGCCCTGTTTTCCCCCATCTTGGGCTCCCTATAATACGCACAAGTGTCTTTCTTTTCTCAGTTTGCCATACTACTTTATAAAGAAGCCATAACTTCTTATATGCTCGTGTGTTCTTTCTCTTTACACAGCCTTTTCATCCAATGGTAGCTTGAGTAGTAAGTATGATTTATGAAAAGAAACCGTGATGCTGTTAGTTTTCCTTGCATCCTTTCAACCTGCTGTGCTTGCTTAGTCAGTAAAGGTAATAACCATATAGGAAATAGCTCAAATAAGCCAGCAACCAAGAGGCCATATGATAGATGTTTTGGGATACTGTGGATCATTTTAATCCAATGGTGACCTAAACACCAAAAATAATGTCCATTCCTCCAGTGTTAGACTGGGCTGAAAGCAAACGTTTAAGCTACCACAGTCATGTATTTCAAGTGACTGCTGACATAATACATTGCATCCTTCTCAACCCAAACTCTCAGACAGCTTACCTGTATACATGCCTGATATGTGATTGAGGAAAGTGGGGAAAAAATGTATTCTACCTTGTTGCTCCTAGGCAATACACTGCTCCCATCCAAACTCTGTAGTAACCTTTCGACCCCTCTGAGGTATGTGAGAAGTAAAATAAACAATGACCACACTCTTTAGCCCAAACACACTAATCGTGCACACCTCTAAGGTCTGACTGAAAAGTAATAACTACACAAATCTGACCCCCCCCATCCCCTTCAGCTTTTTGTACACACACCCAAGCGATGCTGGCCTTAGAATGGATGCAGTTGAGAGAAGAGGTGATTATCAGCTTTATCCTAATGGCCATATCACAGCCCTATTCAGATTAAAGACCATAATCAGGATTTTTCCTCACTTGCCCAACCCAGCAACAGTGGTGCCCCCATATGATCAAGGATGATTAAGGGAGTCCCCTGGATCAAGTTATATAGTCTGGGGAGTGGGTGCCCCAGAAACGTTGTCCATGTTTTGTGATGTATTTTATGCATTGCTTTTGAAATATAGTTGCTTGCTACACTTTTACTGATAACCCAGAAGAATAATGCATGTGCCTAGGCATTAGGGGGTGTACACAGATAAAAATTCCAGATATGTGCAAGCATACATACATAAGCCATAATGATATTTAGTTTTATACTTTCAGCAAATGGCAGTACATTATGCAACCCTGGTACACCATATCAGTGAATGCGTTTACCAATCATCAAACAACATCTGGGATAAGTCTCTTTCATTTATGTCGCTGAGGACCAATGGAAACCCCTCGCTGCCCTGATTTTTTTTTTTTTTTTTATTTTGCTCTGAACTTCGTTTGATTTGCTTGTAAACCATTTAGGATTATAGAAAAGTCAATAAATCCAGGCAGTTTTCTACTTGTCCAAAGTATGCATGTTGATGCAAAAGGTGTTAATACTTTTAATTGAATTAGATTAATATTTAAAACCTGTTCATGAATTTGAGCCTTAATTCTGCTATTAGTATTCTGAATTCTTCAAAGATGTTGAAAGTTGTAGTATCTGGTGTTCTGTTAGTATTTATAAAACTTCCTGAAAGAGAACAATCCGTGAAGATTGGAAATGTCAGCCCTTCTTAAAATCCAATGTTTGCACCGACATCTGTACCTTTGGGCTTCTGATCTCTCTGGTGCTTACCTTGTGCTCATTATCAGCTTTATTCTAACAAGGTCCTATCACAGACCTCTCTAGGTTAAAGAACATAATCCTAAATTAATACCTTTCTCATTTTTTCCCAACCAGCGGCAGCTTTTGTGGCTGCTCCTTTGTAGCTATGAGTATTGCAATAACCTAAAGCTGGCTGTTACTGACATGAATGTCCACTAGCAGGGTTTAAGCCAGGTCTCTGTCAGTAATAATATTTAATGGAATTGTGCTTGATAAACAGTTATTATAAACCAGATATTCCTTTGAATTTCAAAGGAGACAAATAAGTTGTACCCAGCTAGTTTAAGTGCACAAGATTGCTGTGCTAGCTCTCTTTAGGTTGACTGACTTGTTACACAATATCAAGATAAGATAACTTGCTGTAGTTTGGGAGCTCCCAGAAAGAGGGGACCTAGAGTGGCTAGAATAGTCAGGAGCTATAACATCCCCCACTTTATATCAAAATTGTAAACATGTCACTAAAGAAATTATACAAGACCCAAAATTAAGGTGACCTAAACTAGTTGTCTAAGTATATAGCTAACATTAAAATCACCTCAGATAATGCTTAACTATTCTCATAAGTCTGTGGAAAGGATGGTTATTGAATTAATTTGTATATTTATCTAAAGCTTTATTATTTTCTACACAGTTCATATTTGTCAATGGCAAGCCCTGTCTACTTAACCTGGTCAATGCCTTGAAAGTTACTGAAACAGTGGATGAAGGCAAAGTGGGGCTAATTGCATATCTCAACCTCCTAAAGATGTTTTAATACTGCTCTACTCTTGGGTATAAAGTTCTCTCAGCTAAATGTTATTGGATAGCAAATTAGGTCACAGAACCCAAGAAGTTAAGGTGGGTAACTCTACTTCCTCCAAAGGACTTTTGTCCCAAGTGCTGTCTGTTTGGCCCTCTTCATTTACTACTTGGGGTCAAAGCTAATGACGGTTTGTGGCTGGCCACCAAAAATGTGGTGGCATTATTAACTTCCCAGAAACTGCAAAGATCCTTCAGGAGGGCCTGTCCCAAACCGATGGTATCAAAGCTGTAGTGTAAATCTAAATGCTGAAGTGCATAATTGGCTCAAAGATCATAATACCCCCTATAACTATCACATTGATAACACACCCCCCCTGAAAATTGATCCCAAGTTGGATCTGGTTACCTATAATAAAGAACTGTCCTTTAATCACCATGTATCCACTGTAAGGAAGTAGTTTTCAGTGCCCCAGCTTGTATCTAAAGATATTCCAATCAAGATCCAGAGATGTAATTGTAACACTGTACTGGGCACTTGTTCATTAATTGAGTTTAATACCCCTTTCTGTATGTACCTTTCCAAACACTTAGAACTAGAATGATCAGTGCTTTCTCAGTTACAAAAAATGCAAGGGCCTAAAGCATATAAACTACACAGCCAATTTCAAGCTGTGTTCTCTGCATTATATACACTAGTGAGAGATGGCCTCTACCCTGCTTCAGACCCATTTCTGTTACACGTGTAAGTACAGTATTGCCATAATTGCTTGTTAAGGGGACCTCTGTTTTGCAAAATAAATAGAACATGTTTCAAGGGATAGGCTTGTATCACAAAATACCACTACTACAGGAACCATCTTCCAATCCATATAAAGCAAATTTACCTGTCTTACTCTTTCCAAATGTAATTTGAATGAATAGATGGGGAAGCTGCAAATGCATCCCTAGTTTAGAATCGCTACTCCCTATGAGTATGCCCTTGTTTGGCTCCTCTGACTTTATTGTATGCCAAGTAGGAGGGCTAAAAACTACTAAGGAAATTAAAGTTAGGAGTAAGAGTCTCCAAGATCTATAGCATATGTGCCTAATATGGCTAATGTAATGCCTGCATATGTAATCTAGTAATAGGTGCATAACCTGGGCAGAAGGAAAACTTGAGGGTTCTGTTTTGTGACTTTTTGCCTTTACACATGGTACATAGTATAACATATGGGTAACACTTGATGCATGTGTATATGCTGTTTTATATTATGTACCTGTAAATGTAGTGGGGAGTGGATTGTCCATAAGTTGAATTTCAGCTGGCCTTGGTCATAAACTGACTGCCTTAAAACAAGTACTGGAAAGAGTGTGCTATAATATGCTCATAATACTGATGCCTTAATGTACACCTCCCATTGTTTCAAGCAACATTCCTTTTCACTAATTCCTATGTTGCTTAAGCCCTATGATGTGAAGCTGAGGTACCTAAAAAGTCACATAGTGCAAGGCAACTGTACTTGCAACAGTTGAGATGCATTTTTTCCCCATTGTGTTAGCATCTATCTTTTTAACTTAATGCGTGATCCCATGTGATGTAAACGTCATCGCTTTCTTTGCTGTTGTGGCTCATGTTTCTAGTGTTTTTCAGATGCTGCAGTACCATAATGTTTGCACTGTTACTAGGGCATTGTTACTAAATTGTTTAGGCATAGCAGAATATACAAATAAATCAAAAACTAAGCATAAGAGATTTGTGAGACCTAAACTGAAAGCTGAATATTTAATACAGCACACAGTGATTGAAACTGTAGAATCATTTAAGGATCTGCATATATGCATGCATCAGAGTTTTTTTAATTTGATCAACCAATTGGTTAATACCTATAGATTGAACAGAAGCTTTGTTTCTGATTTCTTAGACTTTATAGATCATTTTTATACAAACTTAGTATGGATTAATAATATGAAAATGTTATAAGATAAGCATGAGTAAATTGGAAGGAGTACAGCAAATATTCCAAAGGCATCCATGGATGTGAAAATTAAGCTATTATAAAAGTCACATTTGAACTTATTTAAGAGGAGACCTTATTCAGGGTGTAGAGAGCATTTACAGACTACTGGGAATGTCTGAGGTTATCAAGTAGACACACTGGACAACTTGTGTAGAAGAGTCTGTAAGAATAAGTGCAATAAATGGTGTTCTCATAGCAGCTGATGCATGGCATGGAGTACTAAATTACATTACAGCAAGCACAGTTGGGTATTAAGAACAGCTTGGGCACGTGTTTATAGGAGCAACTGTTTTGGTATATTGTCAGGCTAGAAGGGCACTAATGCCTGTGCTGAAATTTTGATCCAAGCCAATGTCATGCAAAAATTGTAGATATAATTTGCACTGAAGTATCATTTTGCACAAAAAAATACTAGATATTGAGCAGCCGTTGTAACTTGTTTTGAAGTGCTATCTATTGTTTCTGCTCATACTTGAAAACTGAAGCATTTATCTTTTGTAAGACACTATGGAAGAAGCTTCAATGATCTTATCTGCAACCTATTTTTTTCTGTACAGTTTTACTGGATGTCTAATGAATTCACAGTGGAAATTAAAAATTTGCTTTCATCTAATCCACTCTATTCACAGCTAAGACATGCAAGAACTTGTGTGTATACTTAAACCCCATTGGGTAGGCAGCTCCTGGATCCCTTGCCTAGTATTCCAATGCATCCAGAGTTATATGGAAGCTTGGGCATCAGTGTTTAAGGTAGGGCAGGATTGTGTAGTTAAGCACAGCTATAAATGTTTGTAGATTATGGTCATACAGTGGCAGAGTAAGAGAAAATTAACTTAGTACACCAGTTTCATTTGGTGTTTTAGAAACACCATCTCTAAGACCTGTCTTAATTGCATGCCTTCTGTGAGCCTAATGACTTTACTAGTCCTGTGTAAATGAAACTTGTATGGTACTGTTACCTTCTAGGATTTTAATACTTAAATGCTGCATGACTGGACTCTACGTACTTTAATCATGAATAATTGCAGAGTATATTAATGAAGCATACTTACAATTTCTATCCCTCAGCATTTTTTAAACATGCTTACTGTTGATCATGCTGAATAACCATAAATTAGTTATATGCAGCCTATAATATCCTTTAAATATTTTCTCCCAAATTTTCAGCTATGCTCATTAGCATTTTTCCTGACACTTTGGTTAGTTCTTGATTTGTCCCTGATATGACTTGTATAATAATTCAGAATAAACACACTTCATTCCTTTCCTAACAATGCATACACCTTTCACAATATTCAAGTCCCTGTTGTCATGGCTGACATCTCAATAACCTTATCTAGAGTCAAAGGTTTATATTAAGCTTTTCTAGTAGGAAAGCAAGTTTTCTAATCTCAGATAATAATCACTTGCTAATAATCCATAGGAGGACCACTTAGTTATCAAGTTTGCTAGCAACCTTGCATTGTCTTAACATTTTAATGTCAAGTTTATAGGCCAAACAATGACCACATTTCGGCTGAGGTACAGGCAGTTTGGGTGGAGCTGAGGCAGTTTATCCACAAGTGGGTGGAGCTGAGGCAGCCTATGTAATACTGTTGTCACATATCTTTAGTATTTTCTACTTCCTCAACACATCACAAACGTTCCATAATAGATTATAATGGTAGTGGCCAAGTAAAACAAACCCATTTGAACGCATGGTATATCTGGCACCCTTTAAATCTTGTCTGTTTTACTTTAAGCCCACTACTGTGCCTTTTCTGTACTGTTTTGTATATTTACTGTATTCAGTGCTAATTTCCTTGACTATCTTTTCTCTACTAATGCATTTGATTCTCATTTTTAGTATGAGCTTTTAATACTCATGGGTGTTTGTATAATTATGTTTAATAAGGTCCCAAATGTTTTCAGCACTTCTGATGCCTAGCTGGTTTGTGATTAGCAGTAACAAATTATCTCCTTTCCCAGAGTAGAAGGCTTAGTGTCAAGATGAGAATGACAGTCCTTATATTTATAAAAATCTAGATTGCTTGTTAGTAGTAACTTTTCTCCAGTTTGTGGGACTTCGTGCAATGCCCCCACTGGCAAGCTTTCCCTTTCTTCCACCCATCTGTGCTGTAAATTGCTAAATGTGATTAAAAGTGCTAATGTCTGGCACCATCTTTGTACCAGCCTGAAGGTACTGTAAATGGATAATGCCTGCCCTCATCTGTGGGTGCTCACATAGATCCACTTTAATTGTTAAAGGCTGTCACGTTTAGGGAATTTCCAACTCCAATGGCTTTTTTAAAGTTGGCAACAATTTGGTTAACTTGTTCTCCATGCACGCCCTTAGGACTTCCCCTATATAACTGGTTGATTACCAGCATTATAGGGCAGCATTAAATGCACCAATTTGTGCTTAACTCGATAAATATATCGAATAGATGAGGCTAGGCCCTCAGGAGTAATACCCCAAGCCTTTCTGCTCCACTGTGAAATTATGCCTGCCAAGTTTTGCCATGCCCAAATGGATGATAGACGCAATTAATTTACAACTTCATTTTAAGAAATGCTACTAATGCCTCATCCTCCCATTTAAGGAGGTCATTTTTTCCTCATGTCTGACCAGTCTCATTTTGCTGGTATAATCAAAGATATTTTCTGGAAAATCCAATTATTTATAAGACCAGTCTCAACTGTATATTTGAGCAGTACTGACTATCTTTTTTATTCTAAGTGTACTCCTTTGTCCTGCTAACATACCTCTCAACTATCTAGATTTTCAGCTCACATCTTTGGTCTGCTGATAATAAAATTTGTGGTTTTCTAGCAAATCACTGGGATGATCTGAGGATTGATGTCACTAAATGACATTTGAGTTTTAGATTCAAATCCTTCAGAAAATGTTAAAACAAACCTTATTACTTTCTAAGAGCAGTATTTAAAATGTCCCAATTTTTGGGCCATTGTCCCCTATTTTGTTGGGCTTTCTCCAGATTCCATACACTAAAGCTGTTGAGAGGTATGCAGACAGATATCTTCCTAAACCCACCTTTAATGTTTAGTTTTAGTCCCACTTGCCTTATTGCTTAACAAATGTCTTTCAGAGTTTGTATCTAGTATTCGGTTTCTGTACCTATATCTACATATTGAAGCAATGCAAAACCTGGCTTAGATGTTCAATTTCAGCAGAACTGAAAACTGATGAACCTTGTGTCATCCTTGATTTGGTATATTCCATTGTAAATGCAAAATTTAATTGAAAAGCTTTGTGTAGGGTTTAATCCAACAGTCACATCAAATGTGAAAATCCCTTTTTGAATTTTATCAACAAGGCTGGGGATGTTGCCACTAAGCTGAATTGTCATAACATAGGAGTTTACAACTTTGGGAACAAGGCTATTTGGCATTTGTCCAGGCCAATAATGACTATTCGGTTCATAGGTTCATACTAGGCTATCTGCCCTAGGGCATTTATAAGCCTAGCCAGAGTTTGTGGCTTTCACCACCCCTTAGGATGAGAATACTATACCCATTAGTTTGCTGTGCCTCTGTCCAGCAGTGACACAGAGATGATTCCCGGGGTAAACCTACGATCTCCCATCCACTCGTCAAGATTTCTCTTGAACAGAGTCAGTGAGGGGCTCTGCCTCACATGGACTGGGATTCTGTTCCATAGTGTAGGGAGTCTCTGGGTGATGAATCTGTCCCTCCAGCACGTCCTATTTATATCCGTGTTGAGGTTTAAGTCTCTTGCTCTCGTGGATTTGGATTTTTTGAGGTGGAGCATGTCCATTAATTCTGGGTTGGACATGGCCTTGTATGTTAGGCACAGATCACCTCTGAGCAGGACTGAATAGAGCTGGAGTTTCTTCAGTCAGGCATCGTATGACATATGTTTGAGCCCCTTTATCCTTTTGGTGAGGAACTTTTGGGGTCTTTCCAACTGCTGCAGGTGTTGGGTAAGGTACATTCCGAATGGGGCGTTGTACTCTATCATTGGTCTGATAAGTGAAGAGTACAGGGGTACAATGACCTCTCCTGATCTGGATGTGAATCCCTTCATGATCAGTTGGGCAATGTAGAAGGTCTTCCTAACCACTTTGGCAATGTGAGTGTCAAAAGAGAGGTTACTGTCAACTTGGGTCCCCAGGTTCCTGATAACTTCTTCTGTGTTTAATGGATTACCACCTATGTGGTAATTAGGGGTTACCTTGTTTTTCCCAAAGGGTATGACTATACATTTTTTGGCATTTAGCTTAAGGCCATGGGTCTGGCACCAGTTATCCATTTCTATGAGACCTCTCTGGAGGATGTCTGTCTGATGGAGTGTCAATTATGGTGCCCAGTTTGCAGTCATCTGCAAATTTTGTCAGCCACAATCCCCCCCGCTATGTTTGTCTGCACTTCAGAAAAATAAATGCCGAACAAGAGGGGGCCCAGGACTGAGCCCTGTGGGACACTGCTCGTGACCGGCTTAGAGTCTGACATGGCACCAGCAATTCTAACCCTGTGTGTTCTGTCCTTGAGCCAGTTTGCAACCCATCTTGTGACATATGGGTTTACATCTAAGCTGGTGAGCTTTTCTATGATGCCCGAGTGGGGTATTGTGTCGAATGCTTTTGCTAGGTCAAGGTAGGCTGTGTGAACTGCCTTACCCTCATCAATGGCCTTAGTGACTGTTTTTCAAGAGGCAGGATCTGCCCTTGACAAAGCCAAATTGGGTAGGATCCAGTGTCTGTAGGTCCCCAATGTCTTTGAGTTCCATTATGATCCTCTCCATAGCTTTGCAGACAAGGCGCTTATGGGGCAGTAATTTCCAGGGTCGGTAGAAGCACCGCCTTTGTGGAGTGGGACCACAGTTGCTGTACACCATTCTTATCCTGTAGTAAGGCTAAGATTAAACAGCAGCCTTGTGTGGGTTTAGTTCCTCATTGAGTAGCACACAGCCGGGGACACCGTCCGGTCCCATTGATGCTGTGTTTTTTGCTTTAGAGAGAGCAGCTCTCACCTGGGCATCTGAGATGTTTGGGAGGCTAGACTCTGGTGGGATAGATATTTCTCCTTTTGGGGGAGGGAGAAATCTGCATTGAACCTGTCTGCCAGTATGTTGGCAATGTCTTTGGGTTCAGTGATTTTTTTATCATTTTGGACTAATTCTGAGCATATCTGGGAGTTTCCACCCAGGTTTCTAACATGGCTAAAGAAGGCCTTATGATTGTCTTTTGTGTCATTAGCGATTTTTCTCTCAAAGTTGGCCTTGGATGATTTTATGAGTGATCGTAGTTTTTTGCTAGTATTGATCAGAGATGCCTTCCCTTTTAGGGATTTTGCTCTGTCATGTAGTAGCTTTCTCCTCTTGTTGTAGAGTTTGTTTATGGCTGGGGTCCACCAGACCGGACGCCTGCCTTTGGTGGAAAGGGTCTTGATTTTTAGGGATTGCTTGATCCATACATTCCTGGAGGTGCTCGTAGAAGGCATTTGTAAGGGTTTCAGCAGGGTGAGTTGTGGTTTCCACTGGCTCGGGGGCCTTGAAGGATACCACTCCAGTCTTAAAAAGTGTGAAGTTTGCTTTTGAGAAGTTCTTCACTGTGGTCTTTTTTGCTGGGGGTGGGGGCAGGATGTGGATCTCCAATGAGATTAATTTGTCTTATCTCACCAATGAGGGATATACTTTTGGTGTGGAGCATTTTGTCCCCATGTTTGTGATCAGGTCTAGTATATTTTCTCCTCTTGTGGGAATGGTGACAAGTTGTTCCATAGCATTTGAGTTTATGAACTCCAGGAACCTTTGGGCTAGGGTGTTGGGGCTTGAGTAATGTTCCCAGTCTATGTTTGGGTAGTTGAAGTCGCCCAATATGATGGTGTTTTGGAGAGACATTCATACTCTCCAGTGTCTTCAGGAAGGCTGCGTGGGTTTCCTGAGTTTGAGAAGGTGGTCTGTAGCATGCTACAAACTGTAGGGCAGTTTTACCTATGGTTAATTGCACCTGGATGGTCTCCGATGCTAGATCGTTGCCACTAACCTGGAGGTGTGGGTATCCTTTATGAATATGGATACTCCCCCCTCCTTTTGTGGTTCGGTCCGGATTTTGGGGCCGGAACGCATGATATGAGGTATAACCTGATAGTGCTGGGGTGCTCTCATGAGCCTTGAACCAGGTTTCAGTCACAGCACAGACATCGATGTTCTCCATACTGAGGAGGGCTTCGAGGGCGTGCATCTTGAGGTTTAGACTTCTGGCATTGAGCAGTATTACCCTTAGTTTTTCTCCATTTTTGTTTTCTAGGGCGGTAGGTTTATCATTTGAGCCTTGCCTAAAGGCACTATGGGGGTGGCAAGAGCCTTTGCCAATATCCGGAAGCCCAGGGGTGACAGGTGCAAGCCGTCCCTTGCGTAGCAGCGTGGCTTGTCAAGCATGTCATCCCAGGCACAGACATGGTTTACTTTTTACTTGGAATTCTGATGTTTTCTATGGTTTCTACCATTTAATGACACTTCCTTAGCTTCCCTTTTATTTACTACCTGATTTTTAATGGTGCTATTTACTTTCACTGTAAAAGTTTGTACCGACACAGTCATTCTATTTTTTTGCAAACCTACCCTGATAATGATAGGGCTTTGAGAAAAGTATTTTTAAGGGTCTCTTGTCTGTTCCATGTTGGAGATCTGAACCCTCCATCTTAATATTAAACTCTATGATACTTTTATATCTGACTCACGCATGTTAGAAAACATATTTTCTATTCTGCTTTGCATGAACAGTGACATTTCCTCCCATTCACTTTAACTCTACATCCTTTGATCTGTTAATACTTGTATGATATGATTATGCCTGTCTGATGCTGTTATTGGCATTATACTCCTGATACTCCTGTTTTTGGCATGTAGTGTACGGTCTCTCCTTTTAACAGGGAATAATGAAATCTACAAACTTCAATACGAAGTGTATGGCCAAGGCACATTCTCTTAATCCGTCTCCTGTTTTTTAATTATCTCCTTGACTAGCTTTGTCTCCTTCTTTTAGACTAATTTGTTCCTCATTTTTGTTTTTCTTTAATATTTTGGTTCATTTTATTTCTAATTTGCTTTTCCCTTCTCATTATTGCTTTCCCTCTGCACCTCCTTTGTCTTCAAAAGATTTCAAGCCTGCATAAACTAAAGCAGTGCTGTTGATTGTCTGGATGAGGAAAGTAAACCTATATTTTGTGTGTGACTGATGCAGCTGCTTTCTCTTACTTCATGTTTTCTGTTTTAAAGAAATCTGTTTGGCCTGGTGTTTTCTTTGAGAGGTAGACACTTAAGTTATCACTCTATTTTCTTACCTATGTAACACTTCAGAATCACTTTCTCTGCTTCTTATAGAAATGTAATATAGTTTCTGCAAAATGACTGGCAATGGGCTTGCCAAATCAATGTGATCTTGTTTTTCTTCAAGCCTTTCTTTTCAGATAACCCATTTCAAGTCTGCTTTGTCATGCCAGACATAAGGAAGTAGTGGTGTATTCCCATGTCATTGACATAATGGGATTAGTGTCAGTCACTGTCCTCTCCTATACCTTCTGTAACAAGACTGCTTATTTTATTCTTCAACCCTCATTTGTTGTACAGCTGCAACCAAAAAAGTAGCTAAATTGCAGGCATTTGTTCAAAGTATCTTTTGTAGTCCTAAGATGAATTGACAGCCCCCTCCCCCTTCACTTGGGTAAATGTTATACTTTACAAGAATTACAAGAACAAATATTTTATTGATGTTCTCTAAATGTCACAAACCTCATTGACGTTACATTGTCATCTTTAAATGTTTGCTTATACTATACATTTTAAGTTTAAAGCTTATTTCGATACTTTCATGCTGCTTATATAAATTACATCAAAAGAGGCGACAACTTCCTTTGAACCACTGACTAATCTAATTGCTCTGTTTTGCTAAGAAATGCATTGCTACATTGGAAGCAGCTGTCAATATGTAAGTTCTCTTCCTCACTGCAATGAAGGCAGTGAAAGTTTCACACCAATGTTTTTTTTTTTCCTCTGTTCGTATTTTCTGCATTTGTTTGACTTCTTTTTAGCCTAGATGCCGTAATCTAGATTCAGCCCTGCTGAATCTAGTCAAGTCAAAGTAAACTTTGCTGTCATTCAAATCTACACCACAATGTAGCTGAATGACATTGCATTGCTTACTTCCAGTGTAAGGACATACATAAAATATTTTAGTAAAAAAAGTAATTTGACATCACAAAAATTAAAACATTTTAAATGGAAATGGAGCAACATACAGATAATGCAGTGTATATTTACATTTGTTAACCGGGTAGTGTCTGACTGGGAAAGTAGCCTGTTTTCAGCAGAGACCCAGAGAGAAAAGGTCCATAACAATAGTACAAAAAAATTTACAAAACTTTTTTTTGAATATTCATTTAAATCTAACAGTTGCCTACAATCACAATTTACAAAAGTCGAATATAAAACCCGAAAACATTACATTTCCTAAGCCTTACTACAGGCAGTGATAAACACATTAGGTACAAAACTAAAATAAACCTTTGTGGTATTTTCATTTGGCAAAAGTAAGACAGAGAATATTGCACAAAAGAAACATTTGATTGCATGAGAAACTAACCAGGAGTATTACAGGAGCATAGCAATTTTTAAGTAAGGAATTTTAGTTGTTTGAAACTATAACTCTGTTTAGGATATTCTGGGTATTAAGTTCCACTGTTTGGCTACTTTATAGGAGAAGAGGGAGTCACCAAAGTAATTATGGGACTTTGTTACCAGGAGTACAAGTTTATCAGATGATTTAAGGGTCTTGGCATTGATATTTAGTTGCACTAGGTTTGACAGTGCAGGGCAGTTTTCGAGTTTGTGGATAATGGAGTGGGCAGTGGTGAGCTGATTGGAAAATTCAAGCCAGTGTAGTTTTTGAAGACCAAGACAATTATGAGTCTTATTGGCTATATTGCAAATTTTGCTGTTATAGCAGGACTAAAGTAGATGTAAATCAGATGTGAACTATGAAAATTTGAGAACAGTATGAGAGTAGATAGGAGGTGGGATCTGGCTGTAACTAGTCTGGCGTTTTGAGTAAGGTAAGGTTTGCACTATATAGTGCATGAAGTTTGACATGAACTTTAATTGTGAGTGATATGTTTAGCAAATGTTAAGATGTTGTCTATTGTGGCACAAACCAGTTTTGGTTAACTGGTTCAATAATATTGCCATTACGGGAGTAGATGGAGATAGGAGGTGGGTGGCTTTGGATTTCCTGTTGGAGAAGATAATTTAACTTTGCTTTGTTAGGGTTTAGGATAAGTTGAAGTTCATTTAGGTCATTTTCAATATTTAGAAATTTTTTTTGCAGTTTATTCTGGCGTTCTTGGGGTATGGGAGCAGACCAAATAAAGGGTAGTGTCGTCATCTTGAATGATAGAAGCAGATTTAACGGCAGTGTTCAGACTATTTGTGAATATAATTAGGGCAAGGGTGGAACCCTGAGCAACCACAAACACTGAGAGGTGTATGGAGAGCTTGTCCCATTTGGTTGCCTGTTAATTGGTAAGGTAGCTAAAGAACCAGTAGAGCTGAGGTTGAAGGTAGCTAAAGAACCAGTAGAGCTGAGGTTGAAGGAGGCTAGTGTTGTAGTAGTTGGTGGAATACCCTATGTAGAATATGAACAGCCAAAGCATGTGTTTGTGGGAATTTAGTATGACAGTTTTTTATGTATTGTGTACTGTGAACTATGAATGAACTCTGAGCAATGAGAAAGTACTAAAAAGGTCTGCCTGAAAGCAGGAAATGTGCCTTTTATGGAAGTACATCCGATTTTCTTTCTCTGCCCAGAGATATGATGATGTGAATTGTCTTATGTTTATGGGTAAACCTTTGGTTAATTGCCCTGTATAATCTAATTGGTTCATTTTATATTTTTGTACTGTCAGCAATATCACCAGTATATAAGCTTGTTTATTCATTTGTTCTGGGAGTCTCCCTGGTGCTTTCCATGAGGTTCCCACATGTGTGTACTGTAGTTAATAAAAACCACTGAAAGAGAGAGAGAACTATTTGTCCTCATTTTTAAAGTATTGTGTAATGTAACAATTGGTGCAGTTCACTCGTATCTGAATTGAGAACAAGCTGCAGCAGTCAGGAAGTGGATGAAATACTGCTAATGAAAGGGCCCATAACAGACTTTTCTGCAGTGTTTCTTTCATTTCTCTGTATTTGCCTGCCCATTTGATTTTTTTTTATGAAGGAAAAGATATGATTTCTCTCATTCAGTTGTTTTGAGGTAAGTGACATGCATTTCTCTTCTGCTATTAAATGTGCAGTATGAATGTGGGTTAATACGGAAATACTGGCGACATGCGTATGAAAGGAGGAATGATAGTGGGGGTAACAAGACATTTATATAACGTCTTAGCTAAACCTGTGGTAAACAAGTATAGCTTACTGAGTGAAAATGGGAGCGAGTGCGAGAAATAAGTGAGCCAGAAAGAGGTACACCAGCTGGTTATGTTTTGTGTCCCGGGACAGTTGCATGTTTTTAAATTAGTGGATCGCCCTTACTAAAAATGACTGTGACCTTGCTTTTCCCGAAAATGGTAGTTTTAATAAAGATATATTGACTAATTTTCAAAAGAAATTAAAAAAGAAAGGAAAAATACCAGGGTTGTGCTGGGCAGCTTTTAATGATTGGACGTGTGAAGCTAAAGAAAGGGAGAAGGACTCTGTCGTCAGTAGTCTTAAGGATAATCAAAAGAAACTAAAAACAGATAAAGGAACTGCAACATACTGCGAGTAATCTAGATGTAGCAAATGGTAAACGCTTAAAGGAAACTCCCTTTAAGGGATTATATCCTGTACAAGAATTAAGTAAATTACAAATAACATTATCATCTGAAGATAACCCCTGGTTCCCCCCACCCCTTATGGCTCCTCCACGGCTATATCAGCCTTCACATGTTCAAGATGGAACAGTGAGCTCCACCAGAGGGTGAAGGCCAGCGGGGAGAAGAGCAGACCGCACCTGACTCAAAGTGGAAATCAGGCAATGGGAGGTCAGCCTACCAGACCACTTATAGAACAACCTCACCAAACAGAAGTCACCTAGACTAACCCATTCGAAAATAAAAAAGCAGCAGAAAAGAAAAGCACAAATGCTTTTTGACCCTGGGTTTAGTCAGCCGAAAAAATATCACAACAAAAAAGCTGTATATTTCCGCAAGGGTAAATATTACAAACAATGTCCAGTTGTGATTGAAGACAATGACTGCTACAGTGGTTTGGACAAGTCTAACCCAGATTCCGACTCTGAATCAGGCACTAGCTGATCAGATAGAGGGAGTATTCCCATTGAGAGAAGTCCCAAACCCAGCACATGCTAGAGATGCGGGACAACCGGCTACTGTGGTGGTACCTAGGGCGTGGTCAGCAGTTGATTTTCAAGCAATCACTAAATCACTTCTGCCTATTCGTAATAACCCAACTAATTTCAACGCGTATTGGCAGGACATATCTGTTTGCAAAATCCTACCATAGAAGAGGTTAGAGCTGTCTTCCAATACGCTGTCCCAGCTGATCAGATGAAACTTATCTGGGATCATGCTAACGTCCCTACCCCAATACCGAAGCACAACATACAAGGGGAAAATGGATTTGAAGTGGTTAAGCAATGTATAGTTGATGCTATCACTGTAATAGTGCCACCTACCCCCAATTGGTCAAATTTAAATCTGTCATACAGAAAGAGGATGAGCCTATAGATGAATACTTAAATCGACTCACTGAAGCCTTTGAGGCATATTCCGGGTACCCAGAGCCCACCGAAGGACCAGCACAAAGTGGGCTGTCAGCTGCCTTTGTAGATAGGTTACGCCCTCAAGTGAGGGACAAGCTAAAAGTAGTATGTTTAAACTGACCCAGTTTGGGCCTACATGAGTTAGTCCAGCAGGTACAATACTTATCTGACCATTTAGCCAAAGAAAAGAAGGATTTACAGGAGAAGTTAGTAAAATCACAAATCCAAATGTGTAGCACTTTTTTGGTCAGCGGGGTAGAGGGAGGGGTGGATGCCAAGGTGCAGGACATCAGAATAGACAAAACTGGCAGGAAACAGTCGGCTCCACCCCAAAATTCTAGTAATCTGACAGTTTCAACTGTGGCCAAGCAGGCCATATTTGGCTGAGCAACCTGCACCATACACAGATATGTCGCAACAATGGAATTCTAGCTGGACGCCATCAAATCAACAGCAGCCACAATGAAGGTTCTCTGAACAGAAACAGCAATTCTGTCCTTTTATTCCTGTGAATCAGGATGGACCACATGTTATGTTACTGGTTAAAAATAAACCCTATCCATTTTTAATTGATACCGGAGCAACTAAATCCATGCTAGTTGACAAAGCAGCCATGAATGTTCCTCTCTCCAATAAAATAACTAGAGGGGTAGGTGTCTCTGGTATACCTATTGAATATTCCAAAACTATTCCAGTAACTTTGGGACCCCTACAGGATAACCATGCATTCTTAGTAGGACCCTCAGCATCTTTAAATCTATTAGGAAGAGACTTGCTTTACAAAATGGGGGCCACCATTTTTTGCACAGCTGATGGAGTTTATCTCCAAGTACCTTCAGACCAACAGGATAGTAACCTGGCAGCTTTGGATGACTCCATCTTACAGACTATGTGTATCCATCCAAATTCTGATGGAAACGAGTATTTACATTCCCTACCTTTCCTACCTGTGGACTACTCATGACAATGATGTAGGGTTTTTGACCTCAGCTACTCCTATAAAAATAATCCTAAAACCAGGTGCAAAGTTACCATGAGTACCACAGTACACTTTGACAGCTGAGGCTATATCTGGTATTGCCCCTGTTTCTGCATTAGAAAAGCAAGGGATCATAGTACCCACCACAAGCCTGTGTAACACTCCAATATTACCGGTGAAGAAACCTGGCAAACAAGTTTACAGATTTGTGCAAGACTTGTGGGAAGTTAATAAAGCTGTTTTGCCTATTTTCCTGATTGTACCAAACCCAGCTACTATTTTGAGCTGTATCCCACCCACTGCAAAATGTTTTACGGTAATAGATATTTCATCAGCTTTTTTTCTCTATTCCAGTACATCCTGATGGTCAATATTTATTTTCATTTACCTACAAAGGCCAGCAGTATACTTGGACTCTATTTCCCCAAGGATATGTAGAATCCCCAACCTTATTTTCTAGAGAGATGCATAGACAGTTACAGGATCTGCAGCTACCATCACGTTCAGTTCTAGTCCAATATGTGGACGATATTCTTATAGCTTTGCCAGACAGTAACTCATGTAGGAAAGATTCCCTTCTAGTGTTAAACATTTTGGCTACACGAGGGTTTAAAGTAAATGGATCAAAATTACAATTCTGTCAGGAAAAGGTGCAGTATTTGGGGACATATTACAATGGGTTCTCATAAAATACTCCCAAATCGCATAACTTCTATTCAAAGTGCTCCATGCCCTGTAACCCAGAGGCAGCTTCGAGGATTCCTTGGCCTAGCAGGATACTGCAGACAATGGGTACCTAATTTTTCAGAAATTTAGGCACCCCTGTTACAACTCCTAAAAAAGGACATTATGGAACCTTTACCCTGGACATCACAACACGATGAGGCTTTTCAGGCTATTAAGACAGCCTTGGTAAATCCTCCTGCCTTAGGGTTACCAGATTATTTCAAACCTTTTGTTTTCTTTTGCTGTGAGTGAAACAAGACCGCCTTGGGTCTCCTAGACCAGCAACGCACTGGAGGCTTGCTGGTCTAGCACTCAGCTAGATCAGATTGCCTCTGGTTACCCAGCTTGCTTACGGGCTGTGGCAGCCACTACTGTCTTGACATGGTGGCTCCACTAACCCTGGCACATACTATATTAGCAGTCCCACATGCAGTCCAAGCATTACTTTTGAAAACAAAAACACAGTATCTTTCAAATGCACGTCTTACTAAGTATGAATTAACTTTAATAAATAACCCCGCCCTGCAAGTCTTACGCTGCCCCCCACTGAACCCTGCATCTTTAATACCAATATCGGATGAGGGTGAACCACATGATTGTGTGCTTGCAGTTAACTGTTCTTTCTCCTAGGTTACACTTGTATGACATTCCTTTGCAAAATCCTGATTTGTTTCTTTTTGTTGATGGATCCTGCTTACGAACAAACTCTGGAGAATTCCAAGCAACTTGGTCAGTGTGTACTCCGACTGAAGTTTAAGGTCAGTACAATTACCCCCAGGCACTTCCGCGTAGGCTGAGGAACTAGTGGCATTATCAAATGCATGCAAAATAGCTAAGGACAAGTCTGTTACTATATATACTTACTCCCGTTATACCCATGGTGGTGGTCATGATTTTGGTATACTATGGAAGGAACAAGGGTTTTTATCTTCTTCCAGGGCACCCGTTAAAAAAAAAAAATTTATATCTAACTTGCTACAAGATTTATTGTTACCATCTAAACTTGCTATTAAATGTGCAGCCCATCAATCTGACTCTTTTGAAACTAAGGGAAATAATTTAGTTGACTGGGCTGCTAAACAGGCTACTCTCTCAAACTGTTCAGGGACATTTTTTGCACCCTTTGCAACCAATGGTTACTTCTGATATCAGTGTTAAAAGCTTTACAGGATGAAGCTCCAGAATCAGAAAGAACAACATGGCTGGCTCAAGTTTGTTTTAAACGCTCTGATTTCATTTGGCAACATCCAGATGGCAGACTGGTCTGCCCAGTATCCATGTTAAATTCTCTTATTAAAACGTATCACTTGCCAGCTCACATTGGGGTACAAGCATTAATAAAACAAATCCAAAAGGATTGGTTTGCCCCAGGACTTTCTGCTTCTGTACAGCACTTCTTCATTTGTTTACAGTATAACATTTCAAAAGGCACTATGGCTCCCGCACAACCACTGCCACAACCATTGGGACGATTTTGCACTTTGCAATGGGATTTTATTGAACTTCAACCTTGTGCTCATTTCAAATATGTTGTAACTGTTGTTGATGTTTTTTCTGGATGGTTAGAAACCTACCCATGTGTGAAAAACGATGCTATTACAGTTGCTAAGAAACTTTGAGGAGTTGATACCTCATTTTTGGTGTTCCCTGTCAAATATATTCCGATCGTGGAACACATTTTACTGCTCAGTTAAATTGATTCACCGTGTAAAATGTTAGGCATCACTCTAAAAAACTTCATTGTCCTTACAGACCACAGGCATCAGGTATTATTGAGTGCATGAATCAGACTCTGAAAACTAGACTGGCTAAAATTACTACTGAAATGGGCCCCACGTGGGTACAGGCCCTACCTCTAGTCCTACTCTCTGAGAGCGCAAGTACATCCTACTAAAGGTCTTTCTCCTCACGAAATTCTCATGGGCCGCCCTATGCGTATGCCCATGACTCCACCACTACCCTTTTCTGGATATGATGCATTTGATCATGATCTTAGGTATTGCACTTCTCTTGTTTCTTTCTTAGTTTCATCATCGCCAGGTAGCAGTGGCTCAACATATCCCTGATCCTTTACTGTCCTCGGTACAACAACCAGGAGATTGGGTGTAACGTCAAGTGATTCTCTCAAAACAGCACTTCAACCAAGCTGGTAGGTGCCCTTCCTGGTTCTACTGATGACATCAGCAGTTTGACTAAAAGGCTCACCCACCTGGATTCACATATCACACATCAAGAAGGTCATCCCATCGGAAGGTCAACAACCTTTATCTTTTGCTACTCCTGATTCTCCACCTATTGCAACGTGAACTCAGTCGTACTGTACCAGCACCTGACAATGCCTGATGTTTATCCATTTGGACAACCTCATCCTCACGACACAATACAGTTGCAACCACCATTTCCACAAAAGTACTGCACAACTATTTTGGTCATTCTTGTTTTGATATTTTTACTGTGGCCATTTCTATTTCCTACTCCAACTACGCCTCATGCCAAACAAGCTGCATGGCATCCACCTTTCAACACCTACCAAGCCATTAAATACACTTATGCGTCATCCCTCAATATCTCGGACTGATGGATTTGCACTGCTATTCCAACTGTTAATGGGGGATTGATGCTAAATATAGTCCCTTTAGGGATTAATGAAACCTGGATGAATTTGATCTACGATACATCACATGTTATTTCAAAGGACAAGATAGCATTACAGTTGTCCCTATGTTTTAGCTTTCAGTTTTTTTTATAAATACAAGAGGTTTGTATCTCTTTAAAATAAGTAGGTGGGTTTAGAGTTAGTGGAGGGTGGGCACTGTAGGTAGATTTGTTTTAAGTGAGGTGATAGTTGTGGATTGAGGAGGTAGGTAATATTTTGCCAAAAGTTTTGTGGGCTATTTGTGTTTTTGCTGACAGGCTAGAAAATAGCATTCTTTGTTTAGATGAACCAAATTAAGAAGCAAATATTAGTTTGTAAGAGTTTAGGTTTTCTGTAGTTTTGGAGGTTAGATGAGCAGTCCAGGCTCTCTCCCTTTCTTTTAATAAGAGATTTAGTGTCTTTGGTTATCCGAGGTGGGTTTTTAGCATTGGAGCATATTTTTCTTAGAGCATATTTAAGGATTTTGAGGAAGGTATCATTAAAATGTTTTTCTATTAGTGTAGTACCTCACAGGATGTGCAGTAGCAAGTCTCGCCTAAACCACATCTTCCACCGAACATTTCTTGAAGGCACAGTTAAACTAATATTCATTCATGTACCAGCATGAATATTGATCACCCTCTTGTGCCGCTTGGCGATTGCAAATTGAAAACTGCCTTAAGCATTACCGGTAACAAGTTCATTTATCAACTCTGTGATCGCACAGCGTCTTTCGGCTTTTCCCGGTTAGGGGTCGCCACAGTGGAACTTTGGTCCGCTAATAATTGGCAGTAGAGTTTTACGCACTGGCTTGCCGGGCCTAATGCACTACCTTCAATGAAGAAATGCCCATTCACACATGTTGCTACACAGAAGACGCTCTAACTGAGAATCAAACGGGCAACGTCTAACAGGCGACAATGCTACCGCAGCACCACCACCGTAACTTTCAAAATTCATAAAGCAATTAAAAAACTATTTCTGAGTTAAGTAGTGTAATCAGTGCAATTACATTTTTTTGGAAAATAACTCTGGTAACTTGTGCAGTACAACTTTGAAAAGTCATACACCATTCAATAAAACCAAATGAACAGAGTTACTGGTGTAGGTAATGTAATTACCTGTACTGCCAGAATATATCATGGTTCCAAAAATTATTTCATCTTAATTACCTGCATCTCTTGGAATACATAGTTTCATGAAATATAACATTGAGATCACATGGATACAGTACAACTGAGAAGGAATTGCATGTACAACCATTTGAAATAATGATACATGTTTTAATGAGGAATACACTGGCCAGAAAATATAAATTTGAGATCACTTAAATGAAGTATGATATAGCAGTGAATATACAATTTTATACGCTAATTTGTTTAAAGTGCAATACACTGACCAGAATATATCTCAATTCCAAAATTAAATGCTTACAAGTATTAAAATGTATTGCTTTAAGCAATTTAAATACAAAACAAAGGTTTCAATCTAGTTTATGGAAATATTTCAAGACCCATGAACAGACTATCCGGTGTGATTCTTGAAATTCTGTGCCCAAGCAAGCATATGAATCACATTCTTTGTCGTATTTACTGTGCCACATACATTCATCTAAATGGCTGGGAACCATGTGTCACAAGGTGACATTCAACATCTTAAACTGCCTCTTATACAACATGACCACATGGACTCCACAGCATTGGTATGGGAACCTGTACTTGGTTCCACAAAATTCTGGCTGTGGTTTACCTTTTGTGTGTGCACGCACGCGTAATTCATGCCTGAAATTTCTGAGATGAGACTAAGCCCACTTGTCAGAAATAATTGACCCTGGTAAAACATGACTTTGTATAATGGATAATAATGTGGTTGTATCGCTCTACCCCCCCCACAAATGTCAGATAACCAGTTTTTTGAGTGTAGTCATAAATGACAAAAAACATCTTGCCCATTTTAGCCAATATTGGCCCACAGTTGTACTTTGCTCTTACTGGTAGACATTTGTCTGTCTGTACCTCCTCCTCAAGACTACTGAGTAACATAGGGTCCTGGAGAAATTTCCAACTGCAGACATCTCTTAAGAATTGATATTAATTCACTATTGAAGTACTGGACATTGAAGATGACTTGTAAGTGTAAGAACATGCACTTTTCTGGACCAAGCTTGATAAGCTAAATAGAGGCATCTGCTGTTATTAAAAAAAAAAAATGTCCCAGACAGTTTTCCAGTTTTACTTTGTGTTTCCTAGCTGTACACCTCCAAGCAAAGAAGATTTATGTGCAGCAGTGGATGCCTTAAAGCCACACTAAAAGCACTGCTTCTCCTGGTACAGAAACCCAAAAAAATGCAGAAATGAGATTAGGGACATCAATGCTGAAGTAATGACAGTTGGGTAGCATTTTCCTAGCTTCTGACAAATAGGATGCAGGAATCTAAATGTTTCAGTAGTGCATCAGCAAGTGTCTTGTAACAAAAAAATGTGAAGTAGCATCCTTACCATCACCAGTGCAGATCATAAAGTACATCCCTCACCAGTGTGGAAAGACTGCCATGCACTTGAAAGGGCAAGAAACATGGCTTTAAGGTATGAGGTGTCAAAAGGTACAGCAGCATTGAAATTACAGGCAAACCAGTGAGACTTGCACTTTATTCCTTTGTACATGTAAAAATGAAGTAATGCAAAACAATGTGCCATTTGTGATCATTGTGCAGTTACATCTACTTAAGTTTTAAGGTGTAACTTGGAACAAGTGCCGTTCACACTCAGTATGCATGAGTTACAATGTATGTATGATGTCACATGTAAATCTGCAGACCTGTCAATCATCCATTGTTTCTGCACCCATTCACCCTGTCAGTCATTGATGCCACACCCACATCTGTGCAGAACTGGATGTGAGGTACTACACTGATACAAAGTCATGTATATTGCACACTTTATTTATTTTTTGCATAACTGTACAGGTGAAGGACAAACGGGTATTCAATGTCCATATTTTGAAAGTCTATATTGCACTTGTATGAACTATGTAAAATTAGTAAAATTTGTAGAACATGATGAGCCTGTAATGTGTACTATTCCTGATCAGACAATATACATGCCTAGGTGACTGGGAGAGAATGAAGGAGCTGACTTTATTCTAGTTTGGCCATTGACAAAGAGTTCAATAGTCTAATGCATAATGGGAAAGGCTGTTCAGCCTGGAAGTCTTGCAGTGCATACTTCTGTACCTTCAGGTGGGAGAGCATGCCATTTGCAGGATGGGTAAGGTCATGGGTTATATTTATGGGTCCATATCTCTTAAGTAAAGAACCAATGTTTTTCTCTGCTGCCCTTACAACAACTCACCTGAGAGCCCTACAGTTGGAAGCATTATAGTTCCCATACCAGACTATGATGATGATTGCTAGGACCCACTCAATGGTGCCCTTGTAGAATAAATGGAGGATGGACTGTGACAAGTTTGCTTTTCTCATTTTCCTTAAGTGCAGCCATTGTTGAGTTTTCTTGGCAGTGTAATTGGTGTGCTCTGACCAGGATAAGTCCTCTGAGGTGTCTATTCCTAGAAATGTTATGCTCTTGACCCTCTCCACTGACGCCCCTTATGTCTAGACATTTATGTGCTTCCTGACCCCTTCTGAAGTCCACAATCAGTTCTTTGGTTTTGCTGGCATTCAACACTAAGTTGTTTGTATTGCACCATCCTATCAGTTGCTCCACCTTGCTTCTGTAGGCTGTTTCCTCTCCATTCCTGACTAGACTTATGATCGTGATGTCATCTGTGAATTTGATTGGACTCCTGTCTGGTCATGCAGTTGTCAGCAAAGTGAATAATAAAGGATTCAAGATGCATCCTTGCAGTATCCCAGTGTTCAGAGTTTTACGCTTCTGTAACTGTCATCTACACAAATCTTTAGGGCGGCACAGTGGTGCAGCGGTTAATGTTGTCGCCTCACAGCAAGAGGTTCACCGGTTCGATTCTCTGCTGGGGTGCCTTCTGTGTGGAGTTTGCATGTTCTCCCTGTGTTTGAGTGGGTTTCCTCTGGGTACTCCGGTTTCTTCCCACATTCCAAAGACATGCATCTGGAGCATTTCTCCCCGGGCCTCCGCTGAAAACAGGCTCTGTAGAACCTAGTTGGACATTCCCGGTCGTCAAATGTTAAATTGTTAAATACATTTTTGAGGCCTATCCATGAAGAAATTTAGGATCCAATTGCATAATGATGTTGATGCCCAGTTGATCTAGTTTCTTTACTAGATTCTGAGGTACAACAGTGTTAAGGCAGAACTGAAGCAATCTGGCATAGCAGTTCTTGCCTTCCAAGTGGGTAAAGGTTTCATAAAGTTCTAGAGAGATGGCATCTGCTGTACAGCAGTTTTGCCTATATGCAAACTATAGTCTGCCCAAAGTTACTAGTATGCTTAAGGTTGTGTTCAACAGTGAAGAAGTGCTTTGAAAGGCTGATTAAAGTCAGCAACTGGTTGGTAGTCATTTAGACTTGTTGGCTGTGGTTTCCTTGGGTAATGGAAGGATCGTCTTAAAGCACCTTAGTATACTGGATAGTTGCAACAAAGTGTCAAAGTAAATGGTCATTCAGAAATCACACCAGTACAAAAGTGAAATTCTGTGCCTCCAGATTCAATGTATAGACAACATACAGACATTTACACACACCACCTAACTATTACATCATGGACATGCAGGTGGACAGGCTAATATTGCACATAATTAGAAACACATTTTAACACTTTTCGAAGTGAACACTTGCATGAGTTAACACATTGCATTGATCATTGCACAGAAAAAGACATTTTGAGTATTTCACTGAAAAAGACATTTTGAGTATTGCACTGAACATTCGAGTTCTGCACTATGGGCCTTTGAGTATTGCCATGTGGTTAATTAATACATTTGTCACATCTATTGCACTGAAAGAAGAAATTTTACTGTGTTGCTACTGCCCTAGATGGCCTATTAGTGCAATAGTCAGTATGACTGATCTATGTATTAGATGAGACTGGTAACCAGGTTAATGCACATTTTTAGTCCGTTTCTGCTGACTCAGGTGGACATCATGGAGTGTAGTGGTTAGAGTTCAGCAGCCTGATGACATTAGGGAAGAAGCTGTTCCCGAATCTCATAGTTCTACAATGTATACGTCAGAAGCACTTTTCCGGATGATATAGGAACAGTCTGTAAACAGGGTGAATGTCGTCTTCAATTATTCCTCTGGCCCTGCTGAGACATATGGATAAGTACATGTCACGGAAAGGTGGTCTTCCTGATCCTCTGCTGTCTTCAGTGCTCTCTGGAGGGATTTGTACTCTAAGCTAGAGCAGCTTCCATACAAGGTTGTTATCAGGATGCATTCTAGAGTACCTCTGTATAAGGTAGTTAGAACTGTGGATGGGAGATTCACACTCAGCCGCCTTAAAGGGGCACTGGCTCGTTTCTAAATACAGCTGCTTGCTAGAGTGCTTAGTTTACATTTTAGTTATGTGTAAGTCACATGCTCACACAGGATTTTCACAGCAGCTTGTTAGCATACAGAGGGTCAGATTACACAAACTTCAGTGTAGGATGGTCATTCTCTGTAATCTTGACAGTTAGTTCCTTTTGTTTGTATCTTCCCCCACCCATAGGCTTTTACATTAGCTGATTGACTGGTTTAGCCTCAGCCAGAGATGCAGTCTAGTCACACTCAGATATGCAGCCTATGTAGCAGTGGAATTGTATATAGGTTCATAGGTTTATACTAGGCTATCTGCCCTAAGGCATTTATAAGCCTAGCCCAAATTATTGTGGCTTACGCCACCCCTTATATGAAAAAATACTGTGCCCATTAGTTTGTTGTGCCTCTGTCCAGCAGTGACACAGAGATGATTCCTGGGGTAAACCTACGATCTCCCATCCACAGGTCTAGATTTCTCTTGAACAGAGTCAGCGAGGTGCTCTGCCTCACATGGACCGGGATTTTATTCCACAGCATAGGGAGTCTCTGAGTGATAAATCTATCCCTCCAGCACGTCCTATTTATATCCGTGCTAAGGTTTAAGTCGCTTGCTCTAGTGGTTTTGGTGGATTTGGATTTTTGAGGTGGAGCATGTCCATTAATTCGGGTTGGACATGGCCTTGTATGTCAGGCACATGTCACCTCTGAGCAGACGGTATGCGACTGAATAGAGCTGGAGTTTCTTCAATCTGGCAGCATATGACAGATTTTGGAGTCCCTTTATCCTTTTGGTGAGGAACTTTTGGGGTCTCTCCAATTGCTGCAGATGTCGGGTGAGATACATCCCGAATGGGGCATTGTACTCTATCATTGGTCTGATAAGTGAAGAGTACAGGGAACAATGACCTCACTAGATCTGGATGTGAATCCTTCATGATCAGGTGGGCAATGTAGAAGGTCTTTCTAACCACTTTAGCAATGTGAGTGTCAAAGAAAGGCCACTGTCAACCTGGGTCCCCAGGTCCCTGATAACCTCTTCTGTGCTTAGTGGATTGCCACCTATATGGTAGCTTGGGGTTACCTTGTTTTTCCCAAAGGGTATGACTATACATTTTTGGCGTTTAACTTCAGGCCATGGCTCTGGCACCAGCTATCTGTTTCCGTGAGTCCCTTCTGAAGGATATCCGTGTCCGATGCACTTTCCACTATGGCCCAGTTTGCAGTCGTCTGCAAACTTTGTCAATAAAGTCCTCCCATGTTGGCCTGTACTTCTGAGAAGTAGATGCCAAACAATAGGGGGCCAAGGACCGAGCCCTGTGGGACACCACTTGTCACCGGCTTGGAGTCTGACACAGCACCAGCAACTCTAACCCTGTGGGTTCTGTCCTTAAGCCAGTTTGCAACCCATCTTGTGACATATGCCTTTACATTTAAGCTGGTAAGTTTTTCTACAATACCGAGTGGGGTATTGTGTCGGCCTTTGCAAGGTCAAGGTAGGCTGTATGGACTGCCTTTCCCTCATCAATGGCCTTGGTGACTGTTTCGAAGAAGTCAACCAAGTTCAAAAGGCATGATCTTCCCTTGACAAAGCCAAACTGGGTCTGGTCCAATGTCTGCAAGTCCCCTATATCTTTGTTTATGAGCTCCATTATGATCCTCTCCATAGCTTTGCAGACTAGACTTGTTAAGCTTATGGGGCGGTAATTATCAGGATCCGTAGAGGCACCACCTTTGTGGAGTGGGACCACAGTTGCCGTACGCCACTCCTTGGGCACGTATCCTGTGGTAAGGCTGAGATTAAACAGCTGCCTTATGTGCGGGTTTAATTCCTCATTTAGCTCGTGTAGCACACAGCCGGGGACACCATCCGGTCCCATTGATGCTGTGTTTTAGCTTTAGAGAGCAGCTTTCACCTGCGCATTTGAGATGTCCGGGAGGCTACACTCGGCTGGGATAGTTATCTCTCCTTTAGGGGAGAGGGGTTTTGCCGCCTTTCCAGTTTTTGGGCAATTTGTTTTTTAACAGGCTCTGTAGAACCTAGTTGGACATTCCCGGTCGTCAAATGTTAAATTGTTAAATACATTTTTGAGGCCTATCCATGAAGAAATTTAGGATCCAATTGCATAATGATGTTGATGCCCAGTTGATCTAGTTTCTTTACTAGATTCTGAGGTACAACAGTGTTAAGGCAGAACTGAAGCAATCTGGCATAGCAGTTCTTGCCTTCCAAGTGGGTAAAGGTTTCATAAAGTTCTAGAGAGATGGCATCTGCTGTACAGCAGTTTTGCCTATATGCAAACTATAGTCTGCCCAAAGTTACTAGTATGCTTAAGGTTGTGTTCAACAGTGAAGAAGTGCTTTGAAAGGCTGATTAAAGTCAGCAACTGGTTGGTAGTCATTTAGACTTGTTGGCTGTGGTTTCCTTGGGTAATGGAAGGATCGTCTTAAAGCACCTTAGTATACTGGATAGTTGCAACAAAGTGTCAAAGTAAATGGTCATTCAGAAATCACACCAGTACAAAAGTGAAATTCTGTGCCTCCAGATTCAATGTATAGACAACATACAGACATTTACACACACCACCTAACTATTACATCATGGACATGCAGGTGGACAGGCTAATATTGCACATAATTAGAAACACATTTAACACTTTTCGAAGTGAACACTTGCATGAGTTAACACATTGCATTGATCATTGCACAGAAAAAGACATTTTGAGTATTTCACTGAAAAAGACATTTTGAGTATTGCACTGAACATTCGAGTTCTGCACTATGGGCCTTTAAGTATTGCCATGTGGTTAATTAATACATTTGTCACATCTATTGCACTGAAAGAAGAAATTTTACTGTGTTGCTACTGCCCTAGATGGCCTATTAGTGCAATAGTCAGTATGACTGATCTATGTATTAGATGAGACTGGTAACCAGGTTAATGCACATTTTTAGTCCGTTTCTGCTGACTCAGGTGGACATCATGGAGTGTAGTGGTTAGAGTTCAGCAGCCTGATGACATTAGGGAAGAAGCTGTTCCCGAATCTCATAGTTCTACAATGTATACGTCAGAAGCACTTTTCCGGATGATATAGGAACAGTCTGTAAACAGGGTGAATGTCGTCTTCAATTATTCCTCTGGCCCTGCTGAGACATATGGATAAGTACATGTCACGGAAAGGTGGTCTTCCTGATCCTCTGCTGTCTTCAGTGCTCTCTGGAGGGATTTGTACTCTAAGCTAGAGCAGCTTCCATACAAGGTTGTTATCAGGATGCATTCTAGAGTACCTCTGTATAAGGTAGTTAGAACTGTGGATGGGAGATTCACACTCAGCCGCCTTAAAGGGGCACTGGCTCGTTTCTAAATACAGCTGCTTGCTAGAGTGCTTAGTTTACATTTTAGTTATGTGTAAGTCACATGCTCACACAGGATTTTCACAGCAGCTTGTTAGCATACAGAGGGTCAGATTACACAAACTTCAGTGTAGGATGGTCATTCTCTGTAATCTTGACAGTTAGTTCCTTTTGTTTGTATCTTCCCCCACCCATAGGCTTTTACATTAGCTGATTGACTGGTTTAGCCTCAGCCAGAGATGCAGTCTAGTCACACTCAGATATGCAGCCTATGTAGCAGTGGAATTGTATATAGGTTCATAGGTTTATACTAGGCTATCTGCCCTAAGGCATTTATAAGCCTAGCCCAAATTATTGTGGCTTACGCCACCTTATATGAAAAAATACTGTGCCCATTAGTTTGTTGTGCCTCTGTCCAGCAGTGACACAGAGATGATTCCTGGGGTAAACCTACGATCTCCCATCCACAGGTCTAGATTTCTCTTGAACAGAGTCAGCGAGGTGCTCTGCCTCACATGGACCGGGATTTTATTCCACAGCATAGGGAGTCTCTGAGTGATAAATCTATCCCTCCAGCACGTCCTATTTATATCCGTGCTAAGGTTTAAGTCGCTTGCTCTAGTGGTTTTGGTGGATTTGGATTTTTTGAGGTGGAGCATGTCCATTAATCGTGTTGGACATGGCCTTGTATGTCAGGCACATGTCACCTCTGAGCAGACGGTATGCGACTGAATAGAGCTGGAGTTTCTTCAATCTGGCAGCATATGACAGATTTTGGAGTCCCTTTATCCTTTTGGTGAGGAACTTTTGGGGTCTCTCCAATTGCTGCAGATGTCGGGTGAGACATCCCGAATGGGGCATTGTACTCTATCATTGGTCTGATAAGTGAAGAGTACAGGGGAACAATGACCTCACTAGATCTGGATGTGAATCCCTTCATGATCAGGTGGGCAATGTAGAAGGTCTTTCTAACCACTTTAGCAATGTGAGTGTCAAAAGAAAGGCCACTGTCAACCTGGGTCCCCAGGTCCCTGATAACCTCTTCTGTGCTTAGTGGATTGCCACCTATATGGTAGCTTGGGGTTACCTTGTTTTTCCCGAAGGGTATGACTATACATTTTTGGCGTTTAACTTCAGGCCATGGCTCTGGCACCAGCTATCTGTTTCCGTGAGTCCTTCTGAAGGATATCCGTGTCCGATGCACTTTCCACTATGGCGCCCAGTTTGCAGTCGTCTGCAAACTTTGTCAGCCAAAGTCCTCCCATGTTGGCCTGTACTTCTGAGAAGTAGATGCCAAACAATAGGGGCCAAGGACCCGAGCCCTGTGGGACACCACTTGTCACCGGCTTGGAGTCTGACACAGCACCAGCAACTCTAACCCTGTGGGTTCTGTCCTTAAGCCAGTTTGCAACCCATCTTGTGACATATGGGTTTACATTTAAGCTGGTAAGTTTTTCTACAATACCGAGTGGGGTATTGTGTCGAAAGCTTGCAAGGTCAAGGTAGGCTGTATGGACTGCCTTTTCCTCATCAATGGCCTTGGTGACTGTTTCGAAGAAGTCAACCAAGTTCAAAAGGCATGATCTTCCCTTGACAAAGCCAAACTGGGTCTGGTCCAATGTCTGCAAGCTCCCTATATCTTTGTTTATGAGCTCCATTATGATCCTCTCCATAGCTTTGCAGACTAGACTTGTTAAGCTTATGGGGCGGTAATTACCAGGATCCGTAGAGGCACCACCTTTGTGGAGTGGGACCACAGTTGCCGTACGCCACTCCTTGGGCACGTATCCTGTGGTAAGGCTGAGATTAAACAGCTGCCTTATGTGCGGGTTTAATTCCTCATTTAGCTCGTGTAGCACACAGCCGGGGACACCATCCGGTCCCATTGATGCTGTGTTTTTAGCTTTAGAGAGAGCAGCTTTCACCTGCGCATTTGAGATGTCCGGGAGGCTACACTCGGCTGGGATAGTTATCTCTCCTTTAGGGGAGAGGGGTGAAGTTTGCACTGAACCTGTCTGCCAGTATGTTGGCAATGTCTGTGGGTTCAGTGATTTTGTATCATTTGGACTAATTCTGAGCATATCTGGGAGTTTCCACAGGTTCCTAACATAGCTGAAAAGGCCTTATGATTGTCCTTTGAATCCATGGCAATTTTTCTCTCAAAATTGGCCTTAGTTGATTTTATGAGTGCTCGTATTTTTTACTAATAATGATCAGGTGTGACTTCCCTTTTATGGATTTTGTTCTATCATGTAATAGCTTTCTCCTCTTATTGTAAAGTTTGTTAATGGCTGGGGTCCACCAGACTGGACGTTTGCCCTTTGTGGAAAGAGTCTTGGTTTTATTTGGGATTGCCTGATCCATGCAGTCCTGGAGGTGTTCATAGAAGGCATTTGTAAGGGCTTCCGCAGCTTGGGTTGTGGTTTCCTCTGGCTCAGGGCCTTGAAGGATACCACACCAGTCTTAGTAGTGTGAAGTTTGCTTTAGAAGTTCTTCACTATGGTCTTTTTGCTTGGGGTGGGGGCGGGATGTGGATTTTCAGTGAGATTAGTTATGATCAGATCTCACCAATGAGGGATATACTTCCGGTGTGGAGCATTTTGTCCCCATGTTTGTGACAATGAGATCTAGTATATTTTCTCCTCTCGTGGGAACAGTGACTAGCTGTTCCATGGCATTTGAATTTATGAACTCCAGGAACCGTTGGGCTAGAAAGTTAGGGCTTGAGTAATGTTCCCAGTCTATATTCGGGTAGTTGAAGTCACCCAATATGATGGTGTTTGGAGATACATTTATACCCTCCAGTGTCTTCAGGAAGGCTGTGTGGGGTTCCTGAGTTTGAGAGGGTGGCCTGTAGCATGCTACAATTTGTAAAGCAGTTTTGCCTATGGTTAGTTGCACCTGGATGGTTTCGAGCTTGATGCGTTGCCACCAACCTGGAGGTGTGAGTATCCTTTATGAATATGGATACACCCCTCCTTTTGTGGTGTGGTCTGGGTTTTGGGGCGGGCATGATATGAGGTAAAACCTAATAGTGCGGGGTGCTCTCAGGAGCCTTGAACCAGGTTTCAGTTACAGCACAGACATCGATGTTCTCCATACTGAGAAGGGCCTCAGTGCGTGCATTTTGATATTTAGACTTCTGGCATTGAGCAGCATTACCCTCAGTTTCTTCCCATTTTTGTTTTCTAGGGTGGTAGGTTTAGAATTTGAGCCTTACCTAAAAAGGCACTATGGGGGTGGCAAGAGCCTTAGCCAATATCCGGAATCCCAGGGGTGACAGGTGCAAGCCGTCCCTTGCGAAGCAGCGTGGCTTGTCAAGCATGTCATCCCAGGCAGACAGACACTGGATCCCCTTTGAATGACACCAGACATTAAGCCAATTGTTAAAGCTGATCATCTTGTCTCTATATTGTGGCATCATTCTTGGTGAAGGAAGGATACTGCTCAGGGTTAGGGTCATACCTGCCTGGGCTACATAATCAGAGAGCTCCTCTGTCTCTTTTCATGTAGTCCAGGGAGGTGCTTCTCAGGTCGTTCACACCAGCATGGACAATGACTGTGTCATATTTGTACTTGCCGTGGAGTGACCAGTGCTTGTGTTATGTGGCGGATTCTAGCGCCCGATAGGCAGCTTACTGTGACCCTCTCCTTGTTCAGCCTGGTGAGTGGGGCGTCAGTGTGTCTGACTATGGAGTCACCTATGACAAGTATGTTTGGTGTTGTATTTGGCCTTAAGGGCTGTGACTGCTTTGCACACTGCTTTTGTGGTTTATGTGTTGCTTGTGGGGTGTCTTGAGGTAGCAGTTGTTTGGGTGTCTGCTTTGGAGGCCTCTGCTGTTTAGGTAAATTTTTACTCAGAGCCTCCCAGTATGTCTTTGTGTGTTTGTGTTTGATTCAGTGGAGTGGTAGCATTATGTGAGGCTGGTTTTGTGGTGTGTGTAGTTGCCTTCTCCTCCTGTCTGGTCTTGCCAGTCCTGAGTTGAGAGAGCTCAGCCTCCAGTTTGGCTAAATAGCTGCATCTCTCGCAAGTATTTGTGTTATGTGGGAGGAGGAGAGGGTTGTCTGTGTACATGAGGCAGTTATAACATTGCCTCAAGATTCCCAGATTCACCAGCTGGACCGGAGAGGAGATTGACAACTGACCTTTGGACATGCTAGAATAATATTGGGAAATCCTTAATTGAAAACAAGGGCCAGTGGGGAGTGAGGGTGTAGTGCTTTTAATTTTTAGTGCTGACTTATATAATTGCTTTAGTGAGCAAGTGCCAGGTAACTTGAGTGCAATGTGTTACAAGTAACTAAATGCAAAACGACAAACAGTAACTTCTTTCAAGTGAAACAAGGAAATAAGTACAGTAAGCAATGCAGATATCACTAGTGATCCACAGAAGCGCTGAGAAGTTGCGTATTAGGTGGAATTAGCTTCCAGGGAAATAACAAGCAAACAAACAACAATCATATAAACAAAGCTAGATTCAGTACGCCTGGATCTAGTCTATGCTAGAGCAAACAAGGTGAACCAATTTCAGTAAGATACAGTTCAAATATTCAGGCACTATAAACCTTTAACCAGAAAATTCCCAGCTCAGAAGGGCAGAGTCCAGCCTCTTCTCCCACAAGAGTGCAGACCACGAACCTTCTTAATGTAAAATAACTGGCCTGAAGCCCAAGTGCCTAAACCAGAACTAATACACTTGGACACTGGGCTCTCAATCAGCAGTTCCCAACTTAGAAGGATGAAAGCTACCTGTCCTGCCACCACAGTGCTTGCCACAAACCTTCCTAATGTAAAACAACTGTTCTGAAGCCCAAGTGCTTAATCCAAAAGACTTGAATGATAGCTACACTTTAATCAAGTTACAACCAAGCAGTAATAAATACCATTGAATACTTTAGAGAATGTCTGGATTAGTGCTCAAGTTACACAAACAAAGCTAGATCCAGCAGGCCCGAATCCAGTCTATGCCACAGCAAACAAGGCGCACCAACTTCAGTAAGGAACAGTTCAGATATGCATGCACTATAAGCCTTTAACCAGAAATTCCCAGCTCAGAAGGGCAGAGTCCAGCCTCTCCTCCCACAAGAGTGCAGACCACGAACCCTCTTAATGTAAAATAACTGGCTTGAAAGCCCAAGTGCTTAAACCAGAATTAATACACTTTTAGAATAACAGACACTGAGCCCTCAATCAGCAGTTCTCAACCTAGAAGGATGTAAGCTACCTGTTCTGCCACAACAGTGCAGACCACAAACCCTCTCAGTGCAAAACAACTAACTGGTCCGAAGCCCAAGTGTTTAAACCAAAAGGCTTAGAATGAGTTACACCAAGCAGTAATAAATACAATTGAGTATTTTAAGATGATGCAAAAGTAAAAGAAGTAGGTAAAAACACAAGTACAGTAAAAGCAGATGAAATTTTTTTTTTTTTTTTTTTTTTTTCTGAACAAGTGCTGAGATCAAAGAAACAGATTTGAGTGCTGAAACTAGAAAACTGGCTAGTTATAAGAAATAAACAAGCTAGAAGGCTTCCCTCAAACACAGAAGGGCTTGGGGGCTCAGAAGCCTACAAATAGTCTGTACCACTTAACAAGAAAGGCAGGAAATAAGCTTAATTTTTTTTCTATTTCCCAGATGCTCTCTTTGTACACAGTAGGAGTGCCTGAAATCAGAATATGATCTCACTGCACTCAGTTGAGTGAGCAAATGAGATGGGCCCAGAGGCAGGCTGAGGGGCGGGCAGTTTCAGTGCCACTAAGATTAACACCAAAACAAAAACAGGGCGGGTGGGTGGTAATAAATGAAGAGCAGAATAACTTCAGATAAAAATTCCTTCAACACTCCTTCATACACAGTTTAAATCAATTTAAATACTGTATTTTTTAAAAAAGTGCAGAAAAAGGTACTTAAATTCTCTTATACGTCCAGTTGAATATAACCAAGTTTTTAGCTGGCCAAGCTGAAGTTTTAAAGCAGGAATTATTTCACATGCACCAGTTTAAATATGCAAGGACAGGAAATCAAAGAATGTGGCTACCCCCACACCTGTAATTACTAGCAAATAACAAAATTCAGCCAACACTAGCTTTAGTTCAAGTTACTGAAGAGCAGAATAACTTCAGATAAAAATTCCTTCAACACTCCTTCATACACAGTTTAAATCAATTTAAATACTGTATTTTTAAAAAAAAAGTGCAGAAAAAGGTACTTAAATTCTCTTAAACGTCCAGTTGAATATAGCCAAGTTTTTAGCTGGCCAAGCTGAAGTTTTAAAGCAGGAATTATTTCACATGCACCAGTTTAAATATGCAAGTACAGGAAATCAAAGAATGTAGCTAACCCCACACCTGTAATTACTAGCAAATAACAAAATTCAGCCAACACTAGCTTTAGTTCAAGTTACTGAAGAGCAGAATAACTTCAGATAAAATTCCTTCAACACTCCTTCATACACAGTTTAAATCAATTTAAATACTGTGTTTTAAAAAAAAGTGCAGAAAAGGTACTTAAATTCTCTTATACGTCCAGTTGAATATAACCAAGTTTTTAGCTGGCCAAGCTGAAGTTTTAAAGCAGGAATTATTTCACATGCACCAGTTTAAATATGCAAGGACAGGAAATCAAAGAATGTGGCTACCCCCACACCTGTAATTACTAGCAAATAACAAAATTCAGCCAACACTAGCTTTAGTTCAAGTTACTGAAGAGCAGAATAACTTCAGATAAAAATTCCTTCAACACTCCTTCATACACAGTTTAAATCAATTTAAATACTGTATTTTTTAAAAAAAAGTGCAGAAAAAAGGTACTTAAATTCTCTTATACGTCCAGTTGAATATAACCAAGTTTTTAGCTGGCCAAGCTGAAGTTTTAAAGCAGGAATTATTTCACATGCACCAGTTTAAATATGCAAGGACAGGAAATCAAAGAATGTGGCTACCCCCACACCTGTAATTACTAGCAAATAACAAAATTCAGCCAACACTAGCTTTAGTTCAAGTTACTGAAGAGCAGAATAACTTCAGATAAAAATTCCTTCAACACTCCTTCATACACAGTTTAAATCAATTTAAATACTGTATTTTTTAAAAAAAAAGTGCAGAAAAAGGTGCTTAAATTCTCTTATACGTCCAGTTGAATATAACCAAGTTTTTAGCTGGCCAAGCTGAAGTTTTAAAGAATGATTATACCAGCCTAGGCAATTTTATTTGTTTCATGCTTGTTGCTACCTGCCCTTCTCCCTTTGCTGGTAATTCTTTTTCATATGGTAAGCATGAGTGTGGCTTATTCATGCATGTACTCATGCAGACATACATTTATAAAGGCAGTTTCCCTCATTTAGCACAAAAGCACTGCTTTGGACAGTTACAACCTGGAAACAAACCCACTGATTTGCAAATGTCCTAAGAGTGCAAAACCAGATAATTTTAGACTGTTTAAAAAAAAAAACACGTCAGACAACTTTGAAATTAAATCCTGTTACTGCACTAAAAGTATTTTCCCAGTAGCTGAAGCCCTTCAGCAATCCCACACTAACTGTACAGTACTGATTCAATCCAACTGAACTTTTCTTCTTTGTCCCTCCAGTGTGGTACAGGGTTTAGATCTTTCGCTCCTTTTCTGAATATTTGACTGTAATAGTTACACTGGTCACCAATTGAAATTTCAGGTAAATGTCATCTCTCTAATTACATATATTTTCATATCTGTGTGCATAAGTCTGTATGTAATATGCAATCTAAGTTTTTATTCATGTAGTTGTAAAACCACATCGTTATGTTTCAGTGACTGGCTTTTAATTGAAGGCATTACTAAAATATATATATATATATATATATATATATATATATATATATATATATGTGTGTGTGTGTGTGTGTGTGTGTGTGTGTGTGTGTGTGTGTGTGTGTGGAGTTATACACGCACACACCTGTCTCAGAATTTTTACATGTCTCTGTTTATGTATACAGATGTGCACATGCCTATCTGTGGAGTATGTTGGTGGATATATACACATATACATACATGCATACAGTCATACACCGGCATACAGAAGGTATTTCCACTAATATGACAGTATAGCTTCTTCTAATAACATTTGTCACTGTCATTTTATTGTTAATTATACAAATACAAATTATTTTCAATTTGTTAGATGACACTGGAAAAGAGTATTACAAGTGTCACTCCTACTACAGTAACTACACACACACCTAAACAATGCCAGAGTCTATGCTCTCTGCCCCAGAAGCCAGTATATTGTCCACTGAGAAGGTTGTTAACATAATCACTACACATCAAACACCACCCACAACTGCGCTACACCGGCCCATATAGCTTTTTGTTCTCAACAAAAACAAATACAAACAAAGGGGACTTCACAGGCAAAAACAGCACAGAAAGTACATTTGTGTACACTTCCTATAAATGTAGATGTTAGAGTGTATTCACTGTCGCAGTCATCACATGTGGTTTATATGCTTGCAGTAGCCTTCAGTCAGCCTGATAACCACAGTGTTGGTTCTGTATCGTTTGGTGTCTCTTCTGTGACGTCAGGTGGTCAGGGGTATAAAACATGCAGCCAACGCCATTACATCAGTTTCTCTTTCCCCAAAATAAGACACCTAAATGCTTTTAAGCATAGTAAAGGACAATCGAGGTATAGGCAAAAGAAGTCAGGGTGCTGTAGGGGGTGTAATCAGGAATGCAACAGTGAATACACTCAACATTTATGGTAAGTCTACACAAATGTCCTATGTTCTTCGTCTTTCACTGTTGCAGTCATCGCTTTTGGGGATTCCCAAAGCTAAGTATGGGTGGAAGAATTTAAATAGCATTCAGACCATCTCTAAGTCCCAGGAATACTGCAGTGGCAAAGCCAGCTCTGGATTTAGAGAAATTGGCAAATAGTAATGCTTGGTGAAATTATGTACAGAACCCCAGATAGCATCTTATGCTATCCCTGCTAGGGATGTCTCAGAGAGGCTGTAGAGGTAGATGCAGCCCTGGTTGTGTGGGGTCTGATCCCCTGTGGGATAGGTTTTCCTTGGTGCTTATAGCATAAATGAATGCAATGGCCTATCCATTTACAAATGGTTTGCAGTGCAATAAACTTCCCCTCTGTCCCTGCAGCAAATGCCACTATCAGTTCATATTTCCTTAGAGTTTTCGTGCTGTCCAAGTGTAACAGACGTTGTCTGCAACACATCTACGGACTACGGTATCTGTTCCCCTTTGTTTTGTGTATTAGGAAAGAATTTTGGAAAATGAATGGACTGATTGAGTCACACTGGATATCACCTTCAGCATGAAGGAGGGATTGGTTCTGAGTGACACCCTGTCCACATGAAAGATGATGAAAGCATCTAATGCAATAAAGGCCTGTAATTCTGATACCCTTCTTGCTCAAGTTATTGCTAAAAGGAAAGCTATTTCCCAAGAAAGTAATTTTAAATCTGCTGTAGCAGCTGGCTCAACAGGAGGAAGAGTGAATTTCTCCAATACAAAGTTAAGCCCCCAGGCTGGATTTGGAGCTCTCTTCGGTGGTCTTAAAATTTTTTGCCCCTGTTAGGAACTGCTTGAGCAGTGGATGAGAGAAAAGTGGATTTTCTGTGTTATAATCAACTGAAATGACTGAGGCATGACTTTTAATGGAGGAAAACGAAAGGCACTTGTGGAGCATCTCAGTTAAGTATTTTAAACTATGAGTTACATTGGCCGCATGCTGTGTTCATACATTGAGATTGGTTCCAGGCACGGAATCTTTTCCATTTTCCAGCATAAGATTTTCTAGTACTAGCCTCATTGCCTATTAAATGATATCCATCACTGGTTTACTGATGGATGGTAAAGGAAAGATTAGGTAATTAGCCAGGCTGCTATGTTCTCTGTTTGAAGCTGAGGGTGCAGAATCTGGTTCTCCTGCCGAGACAACAGTATATGGATCTGAGGCAGGTGCCATAGGGCCAACAGCGACACACTGCACAAGAGTGGGTACCAGTGTTGCGTGGTCAGTCAGGTGCAATCAAAATCGTCCTTTGTTTGTCCTGATTTATCTTTAGTAGTACTTTTGTCAGGAGAGGCAGAGTTGAGATGCATAAAGTGATCGGTTATTCAGGTGAAGGGCAAAGCATCCACTTTCCAAGCTTGTTTATGAGTAGTTTCACGCCTCATTAGGCAAGACATTCTCTCTACAGTGAAACATATCAACCCTCCCTTGTACTCAACCCTCACCAGGCCAATAGCAAAGTACAATGCTCCCTTTGGTATGTACCTTGACTAGCAGTTGTAGTGACTGGAGAGACCTCAAGAGATTTATAGCCATAAAATTATAGGTGCTCCACCAAACGTCATACACTCACAGATTGAGGTCACTGTCATTTTAAATTTCATATATTTTCATACTTTTATAAGTCTGTATGTAATATGCAATCAAGTTTTTTTTAAGGGGAAAACCATTTTATGTTTCAGTGACTGGCTTTTAATTGAAGGATTAAAAATATATATATATATATATATATATATATATATATATATATTTTTGTGTGTGGGTTTTTTTTTTAACCAACCTTTTAGTTTTTACATGTTTTGTTTATGAAACAGATGTGCACATGCCTATCTGTAGTATTTTGGGGGATATATACACATATAATAATGCTACAGTCATACAGGTACAGGGTATTTCCAAATATGACAGTATAGTTCTTCAAAACATTTGTCACTGTCATTTTATTGTTAATTAACAAATAAAAATTATTTTAAATTTGTTAGATGACACTAAAAGAGTATTAAAGTGATCCAAACAGAAATACACACACCCTAAACAATGCCAGAGTCTATGCTCTAAAGCCAGTATATTGTCCACTGAAAAGGGTTTTAACATAATACAAAATCAAACAAACAACGTACAATATAGTTTTTTGTTCTCAAAAAACAAATACAAAAAAAGGGGGATTTACAGGAAAAAACAGCACAGAAAGTACATTTGTGTACACTTCCTATAAATGTAGAAGTGTATTCACTGTGCAGTCATCACAGTTTTATATGCTTTAGCCTTCAGTCAGTGATAACCACAGTTTGGTTCTTATTTTTTGGTGTCTCTTTTATGGTCAGGGAAAAACAGAAAATTACATCAGTTTTCTTTAAAATAAGACACCTAAATGCTTTTAAGCATAGTAAAGGACAATCGGGTAAAAAAAAAATTTTATGTAATCGGGAATGCAACAGTGAATACATAACTTTTTGGTAAGTTACAAAATGCCCTATGTTCTTCTTTCACTGTTGCAGTCATTTTTTGGGGTTCCCCAAAGCTAAGTATTGGAAAATTTTAAATACTTAGACCATTTTAAGCCCAGGAAACTGCACAAAGCCAGCTCTGGATTTGGGTTGGCAAATAGTAATGCTTGGTTTATGTACAAAAAATGCATTTTTCTACCCCGTGGGGATTTCAGAGAGGCAGAGGAGATGCAGGGGTTTGGGGGGTTATCCCCCCCCCTATCCATTTACAAATGGTTTGCAGTGCAATAAACTTCCCCTCTGTCCCTGCAGCAAATGCCACTATCAGTTCAGATTTCCTTAGAGTTTTCGTGCTGTCCAAGTGTAACAGACATTGTCTGCAACACATCTACGGACTACGGTATCTGTTCCCCTTTGTTTTGTGTATTAGGAAAGAATTTTGGAAAATGAATGGACTGATTGAGTCACACTGGATATCACCTTCAGCATGAAGGAGGGATTGCTTCTGAGTGACACCCTGTCCACATGAAAGATGATGAAAGCATCTAATGCAATAAAGGCCTGTAATTCTGATACCCTTCTTGCTCAAGTTATTGCTAAAAGGAAAGCTATTTCCCAAGAAAGTAATTTTAAATCTGCTGTAGCAGCTGGCTCAACAGGAGGAAGAGTGAATTTCTCCAATACAAAGTTAAGCCCCCAGGCTGGATTTGGAGCTCTCTTCGGTGGTCTTAAAATTTTTTGCCCCTGTTAGGAACTGCTTGAGCAGTGGATGAGAGAAAAGTGGATTTTCTGTGTTATAATCAACTGAAATGACTGAGGCATGACTTTTGATGGAGGAAAACGAAAGGCACTTGTGGAGCATCTCAGTTAAGTATTTTAAACTATGAGTTACATTGGCCGCATGCTGTGTTCATACATTGAGATTGGTTCCAGGCACGGAATCTTTTCCATTTTCCAGCATAAGATTTTCTAGTACTAGCCTCATTGCCTATTAAATGATATCCATCACTGGTTTACTGATGGATGGTAAAGGAAAGATTAGGTAATTAGCCAGGCTGCTATGTTCTCTGTTTGAAGCTGAGGGTGCAGAATCTGGTTCTCCTGCCGAGACAACAGTATATGGATCTGAGGCAGGTGCCATAGGGCCAACAGCGACACACTGCACAAGAGTGGGTACCAGTGTTGCCGTGGTCAGTCAGGTGCAATCAAAATCGTCCTTTTGTTTGTCCTGATTTATCTTTAGTAGTACTTTTGACAGGAGAGGCAGAGGAGGAAATGCATAAAGTGATCGGTTATTCCAGGTGAAGGGCAAAGCATCCACTTTCCAAGCTTGTTTATGAGTAGTTTCACGCCTCATTAGGCAAGACATTCTCTCTACAGTGAAACATATCAACCCTCCCTTGTACTCAACCCTCACCAGGCCAATAGCAAAGTACAATGCTCCCTTTGGTATGTACCTTGACTAGCAGTTGTAGTGACTGGAGAGACCTCAAGAGATTTATAGCCCGCAAAATTATAGGTGCTCCACCAAACATCATACACTCACAGATTGAGGTCACTGTCAGCGTACTCCTTAGCATGCCCACTACTTATAGAAGACTTGTGCATGGCCTACAGAGCAATGTCCGATAAATACCCTAATGGAAATGCTGCACATCCACAACTCAAATGGGATAAGGCTTACTTGACCACAATCCTTGCCTGAGCCACAGATATGACCTACTGTAAAGCCATTTATGTGTCTTAGAGGTTGCCATTTCTCTAGAGTAGGTTATTTATTCATATCATACAGTTCACCTCTCACAATATTTATGTCTAGGCTGGATTAATGAATGGGAAAATTTAAGTAACTAGACGGGGATTGAACCAATGACCCTTCGAGAGATGGGCAGTTAATGCTAACCAAGAATGTGAGTTTATGCTATATCCTTTAACTTGTTTATCTGGTATTACACTGTGTAGAGATGTCCAGCCTTAAAACGGTCTATGGGTCAGCACAATAGTAACCACCTATAAACCTATCAAGTCACAACAGTATTCTTGCCTTGAGTCATTGACATTTTTTGCGATGATAATCTTACTTGTGTGTTGGCACATTCTCAGACTGAACTTCATGTTTTTCAGGGTAATTGGTGCCATATCACTGACAGTTTTGTGGGCAGAGGTACATCAGAGGAAGCAAGCACATCAGCAGGTGGGCCAGACTAATAACATGTAGACATCAAGTTTCCACTACATAGCTTGAGTTCTTCGTGGGTATACCAACAGAAGACAAACCATATACTTCAAACTCAAATTTGGACAACATAAGTACATCTCAGGCTGCCTGCTTCCAGATGCAGGGGCCACAAGACTGGTATGTACTACTGTGTCTACCACAGGAAGCCATCTCACACAATTAGATCATAGACTCATACTAGAAGGACTGCTTTTCTGCCATGAGAAGTGTAGCATGCAAACCCAACTTCAAGTGCAGACTGTATTGAAGGAAAATAGTGGGGTGATGCAGCTTCTATCCCAAGCCTATACCCCACGACTGGTTACATTTCAGGCTTATTTTCCATACAGGCTGTTTATCATCTGTAATGGACACGGATATCATGGAAGAACATCATGATCTGAGAAAGATGGGAAGTACAACAGTTATGAAAGCTTAATAATAACCTTATGTACCACGCAAAATAATTTTGTCAATTGCCTAACCTGGGTGACATACATTGCACCTTACAATAACACTTTGTGTTCACTGGAGCATAATCAATGTTCGATCGCCTGTTACTTTTCCGGAGCTCTTGCAACAAAATGGAAATTCCAGTCTTATATAACACCTTCTGGAACCTGCTGACATTACCTGCAATATACTGTCTTACTGAAGGTGTAACATGTAAAATTAGTTGTCACCCCAAATTATGAATCTTACACTCACGCTTCACAGTGTTGTGAGCTCAAAACCCTTCCAAAATCCGTACTGTTGCCTACTGCTCGTGAACATCATTATATAATCGGTTCAAATGTCATTTCCAAAAAGGACAGATCACGCTCTGTATGCCAGTCTTCAGCAGATAAAGTGCTGTCCATCAGTAGGGTCAGTGCCCCATTCCACCATACACAACCAACTAAAATATAGTCTTTTATAGGCACTAAAAAAAATAACATGACGTCACAACAGATTTCTGCACCAAGGAATCCTGTAGTTGTGGAATAGACTTCCTATGCAGGTGAAGGAGTTACACATGGTCTGTATTATGTAATCAGAATGAATAGCCTGGAAATCCTATAAACTCTTTGGGTTAGATAGTACGGTGATTCCTGACCACGGTAGGTGGCTATGCTTCTCACTGTTCCTTTGAACTCCATGCCTAGGTTACACCGATCAACTGAATCAATCTAATATATAATTATCAAGTATCTTACAAATGTGCATGCTCCACATAGGATACATATGCCAACAAAAACTAGACTTTATTGATGAATACTTTGCTATGATCCATCTCATTAGATGCTCATAACTACATACTATTGACCACAGAAGTTTGCATACTTTCATTAGTGTGTTACGTCACATGCTCTCCATGCCAACAGTTACTGTATATTTTCAATTGACACACTGTGCTACTATGCCTTTTTATGTCCAGTAAGA